>NC_053156.1:158663268-158963845 GCF_016835505.1 Polypterus senegalus | reverse complement strand
GTGAACCCTTTAGAATTTTCTATATTTCTGCATAAATATGACCTAAAACATCATCAGATTTTTACTCAAGTCCTAAAAGTAGATAAAGAGAAGCCAGATAAACAAATAAGACAAAATATTTCCTTAGTATAATATTTTTGTCTCATTTGTTTAACTGGTTTTTCTTTATCTACTTTTAGGACTTGAGGGAAAATCTGATGATGTTTTTGGTCATATTTATGCAGAAATATAGAAAATTCTAAAGGGTTCACAAACTTTCAAGCACAACTGTACTTGTGTCTATTATTCTGATTTAATAGAAGTTCGGCATTTCATATTTTAGTGTCTAGAGACTGAATTGTATGCCTGGATGCTTTTTATACAGAGTGTGTCACAGTAGTATAAAGCATCAGTCAACAGTTAAAATGTGTGCTCTGAGTGTCATTTGCTTTTAAGAGAAGCCTGATCAGCAGTGAGATGCTGTTTTTTGTGTGAACACAGTGACTGTTAAAGTGTCCTTCATATTCTTATAAATTCTGACACTCATCAGCCAGATAGTTTTCCACAAAAAGAGCATCAGACTGGATATGAACTGAGTTAACAAAGAAAACATTAGGGATTTTCTACAAGAGAAGGAAGCAAGAGAAAAAAGCAACTGAATAGGCTAATGATGAACTGTCAGTTCAAAATATTTTATGCTGAAGAACTGGACTCCAAATTAAGCTATGAGGAAAAAACACCTTAGAAATATAAGAAATAATAATAAATCCTTGCATTTACACACGTGGACAAAATTGTTGGTACCCTTCAGTCAATGAAAGAAAAACTCAAAATGGTCACAGAAATAACTTTAATCTGACAAAAGTAATAATAAATAAAAATTCTATGAAATTTAACTAATAAAAGTCAGACATTGATTTTCAACCATGCTTCAACAGAATTAATAAAAAAAAAAACTCATGAAACAGGCCTGGACAAAAATGATGGTACCCCTAGAAAAGACTGAAAATAATGTGACCAAAGGGACATGTTAATCCAAGGTGTGTCCACTAATTAGCATCACAGGTGTCTACAATCTTGTAATCAGTCAGTGGACCTATATATAGGGCTCCAGGTAGTCACTGTGTTGTTTGGTGACATGGTGTGTACCACACTCAACATGGACCAGAGGAAGCGAAGGAAAGAGTTGTCTCAGGAGATTAGAAAGAAAATTATAGACAAGCATGTCAAAGGTAAAGGCTATAAGACCATCTCGAAGCAGCTTGATGTTCCTGTGACTACAGTTGCACATATTATTCAGAAATTTAAGATCCATGGGACTGTAGCCAACCTCCCTGGACGTGGCCGCAGGAGGAAAATTGATGACAAATCAAAGAGACGGATAATACGAATGGTAACAAAAGAGCCCAGAAAAACTTCTAAAGAGATCCAAGGTGAACTTCAAGCTCAAGGAACATCAGTGTCAGATCGCACCATCCGTCGTTGTTTGAGCCAAAGTGGACTTCATGGGAGACGACCAAGGAGGACACCATTGTTGAAAACAAATCATAAAAAAGCCAGACTGGAATTTGCCAAACTACATGTGGACAAGCCACAAAGATTCTGGGAGAATGTCCTATGGACAGATGAGACAAAAATTGAACTTTTTGCCAAGGCACATCAGCTCTATGTTCACAGACGGAAAAATGAAGCATATCAAGAAAAGAACACTGTCCCTTCTGTGAAACATGGAGGAGGCTCTGTTATGTTCTGGGGCTGCTTTGCTGCATCTGGCACAGGGTGTCTTGAATCTGTGCAGGGTACAATGAAATCTCAAGACTATCAAGGGATTCTAGAGAGAAATGTGCTGGCCAGTGTCAGAAAGCTTGGTCTCAGTCGCAGGTCATGGGTCTTGCAACAGGACAATGACCCAAAACACACAGCTAAAAACACCCAAGAATGGCTAAGAGGAAAACATTGGACTATTCTAAAGTGGCCTTCTATGAGCCCTGACCTCAATCCTATTGAGCATCTTTGGAAAGAGCTGAAACATGCCGTCTGGAAAAGGCACCCTTCAAACCTGAGACAACTGGAGCAGTTTGCTCATGAGGAGTGGGCCAAAATACCTGCTGAGAAGTGCAGAAGTCTCATTGACAGTTACAGGAATCGTTTGATTGCAGTGATTGCCTCAAAAGGTTGCGCAACAAAATATTAAGTTAGGGGTACCATCATTTTTGTCCAGGCCTGTTTCATGAGTTTATTTTTTAAATAATTCTGTTGAAGCATGGTTGAAAATCAATGTCTGACTTTCATTGGTTAAATTTCATAGAATTTTTATTTATTATTACTTTTGTCAGATTAAAGTTATTTCTGTGACCATTGTAAGTTTTTCTTTCATTGACTGAAGGGTACCAAGAATTTTGTCCACGTGTGCTTTTCTCACTACTCAAAGCGCTCAGCAATTGCAGGTGCCCAACAGAGCAGAGTCCCTTTTGACATTTACTGGATTCGAACCGGCAACCTTTCGATTGCCAGTGCAGATCCTTAGACTCAGAGCCACCACTCAGATTTGTTAGCTTATCATTTTGACATCAGGTATCGGAGGTATCTTTAATTTACAAAAGACCAGTTCACATTAATTTACAGTAAATGTGAAATGTGTTGTTGTGTTATGCCATCTGCATGTAACAGTATGTGGTAATTGTTAAGGCATAAAAAGTATCATTAAAACTTGCTACTTGCATTTCATTCATTATTACTGAATTAGGCTCACACTCCCGTCCAACCTGACTAGGATAAGCATTTTGGAAACTGGAGAGTTAATCAAGTTAGGTATACACCTGAATTACTATTTATGCATGTTATCCATTACCCATCAGACTGTTTGTGATTCCTCTAACAGTTTCAGGTATTTCACTGGGGCTCTCAATCAAGTTGATAAATTCTGTTGTTTTACCATAGCAGCATGTATTTGAATTGTGGGAACAATAGTTAAGGATGGAGAAATATACGCAGACCTTATGGTAAAATAAAATACATTTTCTTACTCAAAAAGATCAAGGTGAAATTCACATTTATGATACTTAATGTGGCAAAATTATTTTAATACAGGAAAAATCACAGAACCTTTGAAGTAAATTAATACTACCAAAACTTAATACTTCACTAATGTATTATAGGCATTTTTTATGAAATTAATGGAGAAGTGAATTATGATTGAAATGGAATTTTCTTCTGTGAAAAAGGAGGACTGAGATTTGAATGACAGAGTACCAGTTATGAAATGTGAACATGCCTGAGAAAGATTATAATGTGCTTGCTATGCTACTCTGCTTGTGTAAAGTAACTTATGGCAGAAATCTTTAATTTTTGCAAAGTTACACAAGTCATACAAGTGTTTAAATGCATGTGCTAAATGTTTCATTTTAAAAGTGACATTAGTGTTGCACATTATTACTAAAAACTCCTTTACTTTTGAAAATTAAAAGTTTCAGTAGTGGTTCTCAAGTTCAGTGATTGGGAATCCTAATTACTGCAGATTTTTCTTGCAACCAATGTCATGCTTCATTCTTACATTTAATTTCTAATTATGAAATTGAGCTGAAACAAAGCTATTTGGCACTATTTTGCCAATGTGTATTGCCCTTTAGGACTGAGATTGAGCAGCCTTGCTATAGAACTTTTCACCTCAAGATAAGATAAAGATGTGGCTCTGCACTAATTTCAAACAATCCAGTTTTGTCTTTGTAAAAAATGCATCTTTTATCATATTCTCTCTTCCAAGAAAAGGCACATTTTCTTCCTAAGTTTAGAAATTTTTTAAATTATTAGGGATGACTCTACTATTTTTTTTTTTTACCTTTGCCAAGATTCTTTGCTAGGTGAATTACCATGGTCAAGTAGGGTGAATACACATGTAGTTATTTATGTTTGTTAATTTTTATGGGATACTGAGTAGAAACAATCGTTACAATATTCAGTAATGGTATTATATTAAAGCCAATACTGAAACTAAGTATGCCTTTGTTTGACATACAGTATATTTAACAACCATCACAGAATTATGTAATATTGATCTCTTTGTTAAATGATGTTAACCCCATCTCAGATTGATATAAAGTGTTATTTCTTGGAAAATGATATCTTGTGATCATGGATATTCTCTTAGTAACTCCATTTCCTCCTAAGTTTTTTATCACAATTTATTAAATTATGTTCTTCCCATATCAGCATAGTTTTTTTTTTCCATTTTTCCTCCCACATCCCAAATGTGCAGCATGGTTTGACTGGAAGTGCACTGGTCCCCTCTCCAGTAGTGCCCATAACTGCTTGATGGTCTGTACTTCCTAATGACAAAGTAATGGACTAAACTTTTTTGGGAGTAAATGGATACAGTGTATATAATTTAGATATTTACATATTCAGCAAATTACCTCTTGAGTAAGGAGCGCATCTGGTAATTTGATTTGTGTTTTATATTAAATAAGTGCAGTTATGTATTTTAATACATTCTTTTTTATTATGGCGCAAGAAAGTGGGTACTGTGTTGCACATAGGTTTGACATTACCCATAACAATACTACCATTACTAGTAGTTTTTAGGATGCTAATAAAATAGAAAATCATTGTATAAAACCACAAATAATGAAACTGAAAAACAGGCCACACTAGACGAAAATGTTTAATAAAATATTGAAAAATGAAAATTTGAAGAGGCAGCAACATAAACTGCTTTACAATTCAAAACATTTACATTTATTTCTCAGTAGTGTATGTGAAATATAGATGAAATTCAAATTTCTGTAGTTTGCATGTTTTAGTCATCCTTGAACAAAATTTGTCTTTTTCAGTATGATGTCTGCATGTAAGTTATATGCATGTGTTTCTGTTACGCACATAGCTTGTGATATAATTAATCATTTTTTTAGTTAAAATTATCATCCTTATTGCAATCCCAAAATGCAGAACTTAAGTTATATTGAATACAGTTTACTTCTTTTTTTACTGGAAGTCACAGTAAATATTAACATTTCCAAAAAAGGTTTTGGAAAATAGTTGTACATAAACCATCTACACATTTAATTTAAAGCGTTTTTCAATGTTTCCACTTACTTTTAGACTGATATTGTTTTATCTTTATTGTGGAGAAATGTTTTGCTTTCCGCCCTGCGGTGGGCTGGTGCCCTGCCTGGGGTTTGTTTCCTGCCTTGCGCCCTGTGCTGGCTGGAATTGGCTCCAGCAGACCCCCGTGACCCTGTAGTTAGGATGTAGCGGGTTGGATAATGGATGGATGGATGTTTTGCTTTCTGTTATACTACAAATGTTATACTACAAATGTAAACAACTAGGGATGCACGATAATGAATTTTCACAGCCGATACCGATAACCGATAATTCCTGCTTCTTATATCCGATATCCGATAACCAACTGATAATTACATTTTTAAAATACCTGAGTAAAAATGTATAAGTACAAAGTAAGTATAGCTCTGATTTAACCCAATAAACCTATAGCACTATATTCATCTGAAAAGAAACTGAACACATTGTACAAAAAGTTATTTTATTAACTTTTTTCAGCATAAATAACATGCTTTGATAATCTGTCAACAATGAAAGGCCTTTACAATTGCCAGAACAAATAAGACTTGATCTTAAATAATGCATCAAGTGCATTTTCTCAATACAAAAATTATTAGCCTAAATAAAAGTGCAAAAAATGCTAGCTTACTCTTAAAATAAAATGCTTGTTTACTCTTCAAATAAAGTGAATTTTGCTTAGTCTTGTAATAAAGTGCATTAATCTTCAACTTAAGTGCAAAATAAATGTCTGCTAGCTAAGTTTTATAAACTTGGGCCTTAACAAACTGGACTTTTCACAAACATAACAACAACAGCATGACCTTACAAATCAGAATGCCAAAAAGGCATAGAACAACAGCTATATTTCATTTATTTTTTCTTTGTTAACTGGGGTCTGATCAGTGGGAGATTTTTCTTGACAAAAAGCAGCATTTCTGCTTT
Source organism: Polypterus senegalus (assembly GCF_016835505.1). NCBI lineage: Eukaryota > Metazoa > Chordata > Cladistia > Polypteriformes > Polypteridae > Polypterus > Polypterus senegalus. The sequence continues at coordinate 158,957,863 of NC_053156.1, read as the reverse complement.
GTCATAGCTTAGTCTGTTTCTTTTCTCATTCAGTACATTTGCAGCAGCAGAAAACAAACGCTCGCTATCAATGCTAGTGCAGGGGGCGGACAAGTATTTGCGTGCAAGCTGTGCCAGGTGTGGGAAACGGTAGTTGTTGCTGTTCCAGTACTCAAGTGGTGTCATGGTCTTCTCGTGGTTTTCAGGTGGGTTCTCTGGGCTCATTGGACGTGTAGACTCAGAGAGATATGTTTGCATCTAAAATAGAAATATTTTTAAGCTCAGTCAATCCATTTTTCAGTAAATTTTTATTTAAAAAAAAAAGAAAGCAATGTACCTCCACAACAACAGTATCGCTCAGCCCTGCATGTTGAGTGCCATCATCATTTTCTTTAAGGATTTCAGCATACATGTCAAGGAGAGAAGTTGAACTCTTCCCATCTGCTTTGGTGGTCTGTGCCTGTGGTTCATCTGGACTGTCTGCTGGGACATGAAAAACATCCATCCATCCATTTTCTAACCCGCTGAATCCGAATACAGGGTCACGGGGGTCTGCTGGAGCCAATCCCAGCCAACACAGGGCACAAGGCAGGAACCAATCCTGGGCAGGGTGCCAACCCACCACAGGACACACACAAACACACCCACACACCAAGCACACATTAGGGCCAATTTAGAATCTCCAATCCACCTAACCTGCATGTCTTTGGATTGTGGGAGGAAACCGGAGCGCCCGGAGGAAACCCACGCGAGACACGGGAGAACATGCAAACTCCACACAGGGAGGACCCGGGAAGCGAACCCGGGTCTCCTAACTGCGAGGCAACAGCGCTACCACTGCGCCACCGTGCCGCCCACATGAAAAACAAGGTTTATTATTTTAACTGCTCATGTCAATTTATAACACAACCTGCAATTGAGTGCTAGTCCTCAAAAAATGTTTAATACACACTTATTTATTTAAAAAATAATATATGGAAAAAAAACTTACATAGTGAATCACAGGGGTCCAGGCTGGACTCCAACCGTTCCTGTAGCATTTCTCTCGCCTCTTGTTTGCTTGTAGTGAAGTACCGGTCCTTGTATCTGGGGTCCAAAATGGTTGCCAGTACGTACAGTGGCTCCGCTTCAATGTGATCAAACCGTTTGTTAACAGCCTCTAACAGCGTGCTCTTGGATGTTTTCACACCATGGTCTGTGGGAACATTCTTTGTTAAGAAGCGTTTCAAAGCTTGAACTGCAGGAATAACATCAGCAGCTGTAGCAGTGGCTCTGCTTATGTCTCGTCAGCTGCTCACACGGATCTAGAATGGTAAGCATGTTCTCAATAAGGGTCCATTGCAATGGGCTCAGTGTTGCGGGTAATTTATTGTCAACTCCATACGCTGCAAGCGCCTGCTTTTGCTGCAATAGGCTCCTGAGCATATAAAATGTGCTATTCCATCGAGTGGGCACATCTTGTTGAAGACGTGCAGGTGTTATTCCAAGTCTCATGTTTAACTGTGCCAGAGTTGAAGTGGCTACTTGTGAGTGCTTGAAATGGCCAACAATTTTACGCCCTATAGCAATACAGTCAGATACAGTCCTTTGACTTAGGACAGCTTCGTTTACTGCGAGCTGTAAAGTATAGGCCATGCAGCCCAGGCTGGCAACCCCGCACAACTCCATTGCCTTGATTATGTCCCGTGCATTGTCCCGCAGCACAACATGCACAGTCTCCTTCCCTATATTCCAGTGCTGAAATATTTTTTCAAATGTGTTGTTGATCGCTTGGGCAGTGTGGGATCCAGGGAGTTCCTGTGCGTGGAGCGTGGCCCTGTGCATGTTGTATTCTTCATCAAGCCATTGAGCAGTCATGCTTAGCATGCTCACCTGACTAACATCAGAAGTCCATATGTCCGTGGTAAGACTGATGTGTTTTGCATTTTTGTCAAGCAAACTGTGAATGTGTGTTGCAAGAACCCGGTACAGATCTGGTAGACAAGTGTCTGTAAAGTAGCGGCGGCTGGGTATTTCATAACGTGGCTCCAAATAGTGCATTAGCTGCTGAAAGCTTAGATCCTCTACGAAAGAAAACGGCTGGTCAGCAAAGGCTATTAGTTCCATGATTCTGTCGTTAATCCCCTTAGTTCGTGGGTCATTCTTGTTGAACTTTTTAGTAAAGTTTTTACATTTATCAAATACCTCGCCAATAGTTACCAGTCCAGAGGCTTTTTATTTGTTGTCGAGAAGAGCGCTAACCTTAGCACTGGTAGCAGCTTCATATTCCTTCCACACGTTGTCGCGGTGTCTGGTTTTTAAGTGACTTATAAGATTTGTTGTGTTGTAGCTTGTTCTTTTTTTACCCCCTCGTGGCACTTTTGCAGAACATGCATTACAAACAGCGAGTGAATCATCTTTCTCTGACACGCAATAGAAAGCCCACACGGAGGAATTCACCGCCATGTTTTCCAGTGTGTTGTCTTGCAGACAGATCTGTGACGTCACTTACATGCGACAGAAGCTTGCAGGATGGGCGGGGGCGAGGAGCCGAGAGCATAGTAGGGGGAGAAAACAGTCGGGCAAGTGTACAATTTGAGGGTTTTATTATCGGTCCATTTTATCGGTGGATTTTTCATTATCGGAATTATCTGTATGACGTCATAATTGTCTATTATCGGCCGATAATTATCTGTGGCCGATATTATCATGCATCCCTATAAACAACTGTACTATATGTTTGAAAGAATGGAAGCAATGAAAGAAATTATCAAATCACCAGTGAGAAGCTCAGGCATGTCCACTTGGCAATACCTGGTCCATATTTAGTCTCCTGCACTTAAAAGCCATTTATGTGTTTACTGTGCTTACTGTGTTTACTTCTGTCATGTTCCTTGTTGTATAGGAATATATACTGATGTCAGAGCCACTTAATAGGGTGCCATCTCTCTAGCATCTTGTGGGAATACAACATAGCATGCCTCCAACAGTCTGCCTGCTAAGTCACCCTGCTTCACCTTGCCTGTGTATAAACGTGTGGGCAAAAGTAGGTTTACAGTTCTGAGTATGAGGAAAAAAGAGTTTATTCTTGTATTATTACTTATTTATTAATTATTGTATAATTTATTTGTATTATTTGTCTCAAATTTGTCTTCTTGTTCTTATTAATATTATTATTATTTTGTGTCCTTACTTAGCAAATAGACTACAAGAATATGTAAGTAATGAAGGCTGGCAATTTAAATACTTTTGAGTTAATAAAGTGATTGTAATAATCATAACCTGCATGTCTGTAAACCTACTTTTATCTGCCCCCTTATATATTTATTTATATTCATATTTATATTTATATGTTTTTCCCTTCCCTAAGGTATCTAAATGTTAAATTTCAGTATTTTTGTACCTATCTCTATTCATAATGACTTAAATCCAAATAATACATTACCAGAGTGAAAGTCTATGTTGGAAGACTAAGCTACTGTCAGCATCAAATATATTTATCCCTAAGCCACCATTAGCACATATTCCTGCTAAGTCTCTGACAAAGTGTAAAAGTGCTCCAGAGCTTCTTCTCAGCATGGATTGATTAGGGAGGGAAGATTTTTTCAGGTTACCAGTGCATTTTTAGAAAACAAGACAATCATCTGTCTTGCCTTCTTGTAGTTTAGACCTCTTGAAAGACTTAAAATGTCACTGCTAACTACTGTTCACTTTTGTTTGTATGAAACTGGCAAAGCCGCTCGTTTCTCTGAATGTCTGGTCACCGATTCATTGTCCATCATGCTGGTAAAGGCTGTAACGTACTTTCATTACCTCCAGCCGAATTTACATCTTTCAAAATGTTGCTTCCAGAGTCTTGAAGTATAATGTATTCTTTCAGATTGCTTAGCTGCATTTGCATTTCATCTGTTTCAGAACAGAGTCTAGTGGAGGATTCAATATAAAGAACTTTCAGATTGTACCCTAATAAAGAATTATCTATATAAAATAACAAATTATTAATATACACATTTAAAAGCTTTAAAATATATGAGAATATTATAATAATCAAGTCAACTGAAGTTCACTACACAACGAAACAACTCGGGATCCCGGTTTGCAACTTCCCAGGCAAAGACACGCGGTTCAGTCCCACCCTCCGGAAATGACCCTCTATCTGCCACAGCCAGGTGTTACTTGGGGGATCCCTTGGCTTGGTCCAGCCACTCAGATCCCCAACAATGAGATTCTTATGAGCCGGATCACCCATGGGGAAACGTGCCACATGGCCGTAGTGTCGTAACTGACATTCCCTCACAATGCAGGTAATGTACCCAAGGATTTTCCAGAGAGACACAGTACCAAAGGAGTCCAGTCTTCATCTCAGGTCACTGGATAGCGTCCATGTCTCACAACCATATAGCAAGACAGGAAGCACCAGGACTCTAAAGACTTGGACCTTCGTCCTTTTTCATAAATGTCGGGAGCGCCACACACCCCTTTCCATTGACCTCATGACCCCCCATGCTCTCCCAATCAGTCAACTGACTTCATAGGAAGAGTCACCAGAAACAAGGTAAGTAAACCTCTCGACAAGGTTGATACTCTCTCCTCAGACAGACACATTGCTGATAGCTGTGCCCAAGAGATCATTAAAGGCCTGGATTTTGGTTTTTATCCAGGACCCTCACAAGCCCAGACACTCAGACTCCTCGTTCAGTCTCTCGAGTGCTCCGATCAGAGCCTCCATTGACTCCTTGAAGATCACAGTATCATCAGCAAAGTCAAGATCCGTGAATCTTTCTTCACCAACAGATGCCCCACAGCCGCTGGACCCCATGACCTTGCCCAACACCCAGTCCATACAAGCATTGAACAGAGTAGGAGCAAGAACACACCCCGATGAACCCTAGAATCAACTGGAAAAAACACAGAGGTCCTGCCTCCACTCTGCACAGCACTCACAGTACCAGTGTACAGGCTAGCCATGATATCCAGCAGCCTCGAGAGGATCCCGCGAATCCTCAGGATGTCCCACAAGGCAGTTCGATCAACAGAGTCAAACACTTTGAGAAAATTGACAAAGCCTGCAAAGAAACTCTGCCGATATTCCCATTTGCGGTCCATGAAAACCCTCAGTGCCAGGATGCGTCCTTCTCAGTTCCCAGTACAGACCAGAATTGCCATTGAGCCGTGCGCTTCAACTCCTCTTAATGATATCCAGGGTGCCCTGCGAGATGAAACACCTCCTTCTGGAAACACCGGTAACACCAGCACAACCCTCAGCAACCTTCAGGGTCTTGTCACGGAAGGTCTCCCACATCACATTAGGATCGGCAGTTGTACCCGAATCTGAAAGTTCCTCACACAAGCTGCATGCAAACTCATTAGAAACAGCCTGGTGTTGGAGTTTGGCCAAGTCCAAGCTCATTTTCCTAGTAGGTGGTAATCTACTGGACCTAAGCTGGATCCTAAGAGTAGCAACAACAAGTCTGTGGTCAGAATTCACAAACTGGGAGCTTCTGTAGACCTTGCATTTCTGCAAGAGCCCCCAGTGTCTGCCCATGAGGATGTGATCGATCTCCTTCACCGCACCACCAGTATTGGAGTACCAAGTCCAACGATGCGGTTCAGGGCGCTAGATCAGGTCTGTTGGGGATTGGAAATAGTGTAGTGCTGAGGCGTCGCCCACTGCACGGCAGCACTCGGGTCCCAGTTTGAGGTGGCCCATACGGGTGGGCGCATTATAATAATATATGCAGAAAAATGCTATAGTTGCCAAGTATAGTAGTTAACTAATTGGACTCCTGAAACCTTGAAAATCAAAATTGTGGTAGGTCCTGTACATAACTTTTAAAAATATGTTACTAGTTGTGCGAGAGAGTATCGTAAGAGCCTACAGACAGTTGGAGCCTAACACAGGTGTTATTTCTTGATCTGGTCTCAGTGATGTTGAGGAGTATGAATGTGGATAGCAGATCATAATGGAGATTTATGGTACTATGATACTGACAGTTCTCAAGGTGCAGAGAATCACTGCTTTACCCTTAAAAGTATGTGTATGTGTAATGTGTGCCTTTCATACTTTTAGGTAACTGGGACTACTGTACTATGGCAGTGTAATATTTTGGTTCATGGCACGCAGTTGCCTTAATCTGCACAGTGAAATAGCCATTTTAGTGCTGCACACACACACTGTTCTTAAGTGTGTGTCATGAAAGAGGCAGTTCAATGTGATATTAGTCAGAAGTACAGGTGGCATGGCTTTTGCTTGTGGACTCCTTATCAGTATATGATCTAGTATGTCTACTTATTGTGTGCATATTGTAACAAAAGTCGCTATATTGGAGCCTGACCCAACACAGATAGACATGGGAGGCACACTGATAAAACAAATAAATGTTTTATTTCTGTTTGTTCGCCTGGGGGCAACGCCTTCCCCATTCCCACAGGCACAACACAAGCACCAAACTTAATTCTCTTTCTCTTCTTCTTTCTCCACCACTCCTCTCTGGCAAGCTTTGTCTTGCGACTCTGGCTCCCGAGTGGTGGCTGATGGCTCCTTTTATAAAGACCCCAGAAGTGCTTCAGGTGCTTGATTGCCAATTTCCGGCTGCACTTCCGGGTCTGGTGAAAACACTGCCTATAAGGGCTCAGCAGCTCCTGCTGCAGCACCCCCTGGTGGTACCTGCGGATTCCAACAGGGCTGCACCAAACTCCAACTCCCATGAAGCCCTGCGGGAGTCCAGGGGGGTTGGCATCTAATGTCTCAGGGGAGGTATTGGGTAGCCCATGCTTGCTCCCCCGGAACATATACTGAAGGGATGTCCTGGCCAGGCAAGGGCCCCAGCCATCTGCCAAAATATTTTAACTGATAATATTCCACATAGTTATTTTATTATATATTTCATATTACCAGAGTAAGATTTCAGTGATAAGCCAACTCTGGAGCACTGACAGGACCCCCTGATTATCACAGAGTATTTCACACACTGGCTATAACTATATATACTGTAGCTGTGAAAAGTTCTGGCACTATTATTTGCTACAAAGAAAATAATCTGGTTGAATTGCTGCTTTATTCTATAACAGAGTAAGAGAAGTATGAAAAGTACTGCTATATATATATATTTCTGAATTGGAACCCACCAATCTCAGAAGAAATCATTCTTAGTGGCTGTCAATAAGTGCTTATTTTTAATTTCCTGATGCAGAAAGTACAGCCAAGTATGCAGTCAGTTTCCTTTTACAGCCTTATTTAATTTTTTTCATAATTACCTCTGTTTTACTTCTGCAGTTGTCCATACTTGGCAGCGAACATTACACCTGCTATTCCTGTTGTTGGAGGTATTCTGTTCTTCTTTGTGATGGGGACACTCCTTAGGACGAGCTTCAGTGATCCTGGGGTCCTTCCACGAGCCACACCTGATGAAGCAGCAGACCTGGAAAGACAAATAGGTAACGGGGAAGGTCTGTCTTTTGTCCTTTTCATGTATTTGTTTTGTGTGCTATCTGTTGTCCATTTTTGCTGTTTAAATGTTTTTAATATTTGTGTTTTTGGCTAATAATACGCTAACTAGTGTTATGCGAAATGTGTTATGTGTTATACTTCACAACATGCCTGCTTTTCATTGACACATGTGGTTATCTCAAACAGCATGATTACAATGGATGATTTATTTTCTATATGCAGACTTTCCTTAGATGACATAATATTTCTGAATTTAATCCTTTTCTATTGGCTGTCAGTGCTGTGATGATTTATATGCATTCATAGTTCTTTTACCTTACAGTGACAAATTAAAATTACTGAGCCAACATATGTTAGACCAAACTATGTTACATCTGTTTAGCTGTCAAATGGCTAGGTATACATTATAGTTGAAAAAAGTGTTAAGAAAACAATAAGTCAACTGATACATGAGTATAAGCATTTCTTTATAAGGCACACATTAGTCTCCATCAAAACAACATCAGCTGAAAATACTTTGTGCTGCAAAACATCAGCTGTGTCCAAGTGGATGTGGGGCACACAAAGTGCACTGGAGGAAAAGTCATTAAAAATAAAGTTGTTTTGAGGTGAATGGGTGATGTAATGCTTTTATCAGTGTCATGCACTCCAATATTAAATAATATGTATAAAAAGAAAGAAGTATGTTTTGGGGAACATTCCACCCTTTTATGATGTTGCTATTCATATTCAGTTAACGTAATCATTAAGTTAAGCAATGAAAAGCACAGAAAAAAAAACATTTTCAACTATATATTATTAGCACCTGAAAGAGTAGCTGTTCTGTATCAAGTGTCCTGGTTTTGAATGCCATGTGCCATGCATGTTCTGCATGTGTATGCATGGGTTTTCTTCCTGGAACTTCGTTTTTTCTCCCCCACATTCTAAAGGCACGCAGGTTTTAGTAATTTGGGTTTCCAAATTGTTGCCCGAGTAAGAAAATGTCACACCCGGAAGTGCTGGGGGGAGGAAGACTGGGGACACCCGGAGTGCTTCCAGGTGCACAGCCGGCACTTCTGCCACACAGGGCAGTGTCCGTGCAGGAGTGTCGAGAAGCACCTGGAGCCCATCCAGGCTTGCATAAAAGGGGCCACCTCCCTCCATTCAAAGGCTGGAGTCGGGTGGAAGAGGACAGAGCTCGCAGGAGAGGAGTGGAGGCGGACCAGAAACAGTTAAAGGCATAGTGTGAAGGCCTGGACTTGAGGGGTGATTGGTGCTGCGGCACTGGGTTTTGTGCACTCTATTGTAAATATTATAGTGTAAATAAACGTGTGTGGTTTAAAAACATCATGACTACCTGTCTGTGTCCGGGCTGTACCCCACAGTATACGGTATATTGGTACCAGAGAAACTTACAGAATATTAATGGCATACTTATGAACTGGAGTGATAAAGTTAAACTTCCAGTTAAGTAATTGTACAAGAGCAAATCAAATATATGAATTAATAAGGAAAAATGCAAAAATAGAGTGAGATAGTGTCAACCATTACCAATGCAAACAGTTTGAATTACAGAGTATAACAGATGCAAATGAAAAATACAAAAGGAAAGCAAAAGATAATGTCATGCCTTTGGACAATAAAATAATGTACAACAGAAGCAATCTTAATATATAAAAACAGAAGTAAAGACTGAATGTTGAGAGTATCTTAATTTTTATAACGTGTGGAAATATATTTTCTATGATTTGGTAGTTTTGTAATAATAGAATTTTGTATAAGAAAATAAATAAGATCAAGATTAAAAAAATATAAATGTGGACTTGCTGCCATCTGCACTGTTCCTTTTTATTATTTAACTGGACATAAAACATTACGATAAACCATACATCAATTGCAAAAATAAGTGTAAAATTGGCACTAAGATAGTCCTTTCTGACTATCTGACTAAACACAAAAAATTGTCATTTTTTTCCAATTAACTTTTCTAAAGGTTGAATCATGGCCATGTGACTCATCTATTAGTTCAAGTTTGTTGTCATGTGGACATAGTGCATGGTACCAACACTATATTGCAATTAAATTCTTACTTATGTATCTATCTCCTTAGAACAGTAAATATAACACAATACCAACAAAGTCAAACAAACACAAAAAAGTACACAAAAACAGTTCTTCCTTAGTCTGTCTGCTAATAGGCCAATAATTTATTGCTAGTAAGTCAAAGACTCATTTATAAAGTCAAGACAGTAGCTGCAATACATTTATAAAATTAATATATCAAATGTGCAGGTTTTCTTTTGCATTATTTTTGATTTAGTCACCTAAGTTATTAACATACTGTCCCATGCTTTTTTGTCAAACCCTGTCTCGGACACATTCAGTTTAATTAACAGTAGAGGATGTGAATGTACAACCTTAAACATTTAGAACTGTGACACTCAAATCACTGAGTGTTATTTGCATATTATGCTGGTTCTTCTGATATACCTTCAGACTCAGCCCATCATAAATGCAAAACATGACTTTTTTTTAAATAATTAAAACATGAGTAATTGAAGGGTATGAATTTATTTGTCTAAGACCTGGCCAACTAAACAGTGTTTGTAATTTGTTAAAAATGATGTTCTGACATTGGGTCTGTCATTAGTGAACATGCAACTATTCTGACGTACTATTACAGTGCAACAAGGTATAACTTAATACAATTGCAATAATACAAAATGTACATTGAGCATAAAGTGAATAGGATTGACTCAGTAATATTTATTCAGGAAGATTCCCAAAATTGTTAGAAAGCAATTTAAAGAGACTTGGCGGTTTTCATGGTAATAATTAGTCTTTAGACTTAAATTAAATACTGAGAATGTCAGGGATTCTCTAAAGTACTGAAAATCCTGCCTCTTGTAGTATTGCGACTTGAAATCTTAATAAGACCTGAACTTTGTGTTTGCAATATGCTCTGTGAAGTATAGGCAATACATTCTATAAGGAAAGGGATCTAAACTATTCATATCTTTATAAAGCTAAACAAAACTAAGTTTTCTGTGACCTGTGTATTAAGAGACCAACTTAACCTACCAATATTCTTAAGCACATTTTTGTAATGTGGAAAAATGACATAAATGTCACAGATAACAGCTATGCATCATGCAGATTCAGCCAAATTAATCTGTGTTTCCTTGAAAGGTGCTGCTTTGGATCAGCTGGAGGTGATATAAACTAACAGAGCAACTGAGGCAGCACTTCTTACATAATGGAGAGACTGCTCATCTGTTGAACAGATGTTTTTATTTTCTTGATTTTTTGCCTTGGTTGATGAAATCCATTTTTCATAATAAACATTCAGAGTAACTTTAGCACTGTTGAGGTCAGACTGAAAATACTTTGCATTTAAACCTTTTATTTAAAAACCAAGATGGAGAAAGGTTCAATTACTGACAAGTGCAACATCAGAGCAGCTCAGTAAATATATTTTTTGAATGGATTTGAAAAATTAGTTCACCATCCTTCCATCAATCCATTTTTTGAACCTATTTTGTTTTTTTCAGGGACATTCCCTTAAACAGGATATCAGTCTGCATCACAACACACTCAATTATACTAGACCAATATTGAGTCACTAATTATCTTAATAATCATGTTTTTAGAATGTTTAATGAAACCTGACTACTCAAATAAAATCTGTTGTGCAAAACTTGAAGATACCACACAGGAAGTAGTCCCTCTCACACATTCAGACTATTCCAGGAGTTTTCTTCTTAATTCAAAAATCATGTGTGAATGAAAACATAACTCAGTACCACAACAAAGTTTTCTACAGTGTGACCTAAAATGATTTTCTTTGAGTTTTATATACTAAAAACACCAAAATTTAATATGAACTATAAACTTTGGATGACTGTTATATACAACATCTCAGATCATACCACTCATATCACTAACTATCTTCCAGACTTGAACTGTTTTGTGTGATTGCTGTTGAGTCAAAATATTTTAAAGTCAGTCTGTGAAATGTGTACAAACCATTGTACTTTTCTAAAATAGTTAGCCAGAGAGTGTTGCGAGTCTAATGAAAGTACCTTGTGATCTGGCTGGGAACTGAACAAAGATCCCTAGATCTAAGCACTATCCACTGTACTACTGCCGCTTCCTTTTCACATACCTTTGTTAATCAAGCAAACTAACACATCTTAAGGCTTTGCAGTAAAAAGAGTATATATATGAGTTAAATATCATTCAATCTGTATTAATTGTGTATACAACAAATCTTGAGTATTATTGTTTTGAGACATCAAAATATTGTAAATATCCGTTCATTAAAAACTCTGACTACATTCTTTATTGTGAAAATCAGATTGTGGCCACATTAATGTAGGAAAAATCAAACATTCAGCCTCATTAAATACTGTATATTATTTTTTCAAAGTTTTATTATATCAGATAAGATAAGCCTATTCTTGCTTTTCACTCTGGAGACGACATCACTGAACTACAAGTTCACTTTTTAAATCTAATACAGCATTAGTAATGCAGAGATATATTAACACACTAACTGAAAAAAGAACAAGTTCACTTTTTATATCTAATTTAACACTTTATTCAGAAACTCTGTATATGAGCACATTAATTTAAAACTGAAATAAAGAAAACATGCTTGTTTATTTTAATAGAATTTTCTATTCTTTATCAGTTTACAGTTTCTTACTCTTTTTCATTAAAGAACAAAAATTAAATTTAATATATTTCTTAATAGTATAGATTACGTGCAGTCTACTTGCTTCAGAACAGTTCAAGGTCTGGTGTGCTTGAGCGCTGAGTGAAATTGCATGACTTGTAAAGTTTACATCCAACATTCATCTGTCAATTGTCATGAAACTCCCCATCACACTAGAATCTACCTAACCCGTGAAGTATAGCAAATCTGCTTTTTCTTCCTATAAATTCACATAATCACTGACATACAGTATGTAATGGCTACCTCATCCATACACACAGTTGAATGTCTTTTTTCCTGACGTCTACAAAGTCCAAATTGTCATCCTTCATTAACAATCTTTTGCATCTGACCTCTATTCATTACTAGCAAATGTTAACTGTATTTCATTTAATTGATCTGAACCCTGTTCGAGACAACATTTATATTAAAGCATATCTAAATCTAAATTATTTGAATTTCTCATAGACTCTGTGATAGGCTTTTAAGGAATTTATTTTTAAAAATGCTATACTTTCTATGCTACACTTCCCATTTATTACCACAATTGCACTTCATTGTTTTATATAAGCCTTGTACTTGTAAGAACTAGAAAGAAATATAATCTGCCAGGAGCTGAAAATGTATTCACAAATGAGAAAGCTGCATTCTTAGAGTTTTGATGTTATTGTTTTGTAGCAGTATTTTTAAAAAGCCCATTTAAAATTATTTGGAAATTATACAGATTCATCTCAGTGTAATTGCCTTAAATCTGCTGAGCACTCCCAGCTATGAACAATGAAGTTAAAATGTATCCTATCTAATGGTTTTTGTTCTTCATTGTCTTTGTCTTTATACAAAAATGTTTTTAACACAACTTAAGCTATATTTGACCTCTGCAGCAAAACTATACTGTACATGTTTTTTTGTTTTTTTTTACTGGACTATTACTGTATTATTTTCAAGTTTGCTAATTCAGTTCTAGTGTTTAGAATGTTTTGCTCTTTCCTATGAAGAGTACACAGACAGATGTAAAAGGGAAATTTTGAAATTCTAATTTGCTTAATATAAAATCATGACTTTGTCAATTGAGAGAAACAAATCAATAAATGAATGAATCTTTATTTTTTATAACATCATTCATTGAGAGTGGTGCAGTGGTTAGTGCTGCTGTCTGTGTACATTTTACATGTTTTCTCCATGTCAACATTCTGTTTACTACATTGCAAAGATTAGGTTAGTATGGGTCTCAAAAATCGGCCTAATTGAATGTGTCCTACAGTAGACTGGCACTCCATTCAGAAATGAATCCTGACAGAATCTTGATGCTGTTCCAGCCACTGTAAGTCTGAATTGATAGATGGGTAGATATTAATAGTGTTCACCATTATAAGATCATTTACATGAGAAATAATATTACAGTAGAAAAGACAGCACTTATGTGATTTATTTCCAGGTGTTGAATAGGTAAATATTGTTTTTCTTTTTATATTTGAATCCTGGGCATTGCACTGTAATTTTATATTTCTGCAAATTTGCAGTTCAGAATAGCACATAAAATCCTGAAAATGGGCTCAAGGGGTTAACCTGCACTTTCCCACAGCCAGGAGCATAGCATTCTGACTCCAAAAAATAAGCAGGAAACTGTGCTTAATGGCAGAGGATATTGTACATCCTGGTATGCTTGTGACTAAAGTAAAGTTCAGAGTCAAAACGTTTTTGATGTGGAAGGCATTATTTGCTACAATTCTTGGGTAGTGAAATGTGTCCTGTTTATATGAAAGTAATAATTTGTCTACAACAAAATCTTATTCTACATTATTCAGATATTTTCCAATAGTGGAGTATAAATAACTATATTTCAAAAATTGTAGAGAAAGGAAGAATTGATGGCCAAAACAACCTGAAGAAGAACATTCACAAATGAGAAGTGTGCTTGCTTTGTATTATTGCCATGAATAATTTCAAATAAAGTGCCAGCAGAACTAGTAAATAATTAATCAGTATTAGATAGCAGCTCTGTTGTGTTGCAAGGAATGTCGTAAACTGAAGGCAGGGATCCAGGGCATTGACAAATTCCAAGTTATTTTTTATTTTACAAGGAATGGAATATCTAAAAATAAGCCTTATAAATAATGGTATACATATCACCAATAGTTTACATAGTTGAGTCATGGTATGCTAAGCTTAGGCTTAATTTGTGCCAAATGAAATAACAGAACAGATCATGAGCACAATTTGTTCCACATCTGTTTAGACACTGGAATATCAAAGCTGATATATGAATGAGGTGCATTATATTAAAAATAAATATATGCAAATTGTCTGTTCAGCCCCTGCCTATTTAGAGAGAGGTAAACATCCTCTTAACAAGAGGATTGGTGTTTGAAGTATTCCAGATGTTTGTCCAGTAACATACACATTCTTCTCATAGTTGCTAAGAACCCAGGCATTGCAATGGATTATAATGTATTGTACCTTCTAAGGACTTTTTGACTCTTTTTACTTAGTTTTTGGCCTAAAGATTATTTTTTAGCATTATAACCTAATGACCTCATGTGAATACCTTCCTAACTGCCAATGATTTCAATGGCAGGTTGTTGTATACATAAAGTAAAGTTATGTAGTCTTGTGTTTTAATTTAGTGGTCAATTGCTTATAAGGTCTTGTGCACTTTTCACTTGATTTGGCCAATTTTTGCAACCCAGCATTGTAACGCTTGTTTAAAAAACAGATTCCAGCTGATGTTGACTTGATTATAGCATGTTTTCCTCATTTGTAAGTTACTTTCACTAAAAGCATTTGCTAAATGAATAAATGCAATTAATACCAGAAGTGGGACAATTTATTATATTTATGGGAGAGAACCTTGTTGAAAATTCCAGCTGTTGTTAGCCACAGTACCACATTGGATCTGTAGAGCATAAATAAATATTTAAAACTTAAGTGCCTCTTGGGAATGTCATTCCTCTTTAGTTTATTTCTAGATACATTACTTTTTGTTTTCCTTGCTTGCATTTTTTACTTTTAAAGAAACAAAGATCATTTGACTTACCTGGTATGGCTTGAAGCAGCTGAAGAAATGAGTTGGTGTTGCAGAAGTTAACATCAGCTTTGATGGTACATTAAGATTTAACCTATGTGTGCAGTTGTACTGCTGTTTCATTAATGTTTACTTTATTTGGCATCTGTTTTGCCATCAGGAGTTGCTACAGGATGAGTAAAAGTGGAAATATACAAAATATACAAGCTGCAATAACCTCTCAAGGTAAATTTGAAACAGTAAATCAATCAGTAATCAAAATCACACAGAATTTCTCTCTTACTAACTTTTTTAAATGTTAGTTTTTCAAATTTCAGAAATTTATACAGTGATCCTTACTTAACACATCTCAACTAAAATTGAACTTTCTTAATAAACTTTCTTGAATAATAAGTGTACCAATTTTCAATAAAATCAATCCCCTGAAAGTGGAGATGTTTCATGTAGACCGAGACATTACAATAGTAGTAGGTGCTTTTGTATTATATACCTATAAAGTGTGTCTTTAGCAGTTTTTTTAACATAACTAACAGTATTAGCTATATGCTGTATCTGTATGTAATATATGTTCTGTTCATAAAGTACGCTATAATTTCAGTGAATAAAAACAAAATATACACTTCACCTGTTCTTTTATTCTTCACTCTCAGAACATTAAGCACTTATGTGGTGGAAAAATCTTAGATTATAATAATATAGGAGAAGTAAGATTGTTTAAAGTCTCATAGACAAAAGTTTTGTCACACACGTGTATAGTGGGCAACTTCAAGGCTCTGAAATGTGTTTACATTTTCTCCTTTCAGTTAAAGTTCTTGTCGCTGTACTTTGAACTACATGCAGTCGATTTGCCTTTTCTTGGTAGCCCTGATAAGACTGCGTTAAATAGTCTAGTTGACTAAAAACAAAAGTAATGATATAAAACATTTACCTTTTTCCATGTTTCTTAAACACAGTTTCAATAATATGGTTAATAGGTGATTTAAAATTTAGCTCTTATTCCGCAATTACATCTATATCTTGTCTCTAGCTTGATTTGTAAATGTCACATGGTTAAATGTTTTTTTAAGATAATTTACTTTTTTCTTACTACTGGTAAAAACAACAATATGTTTTTTCCTTTTTAAATTTAAGGAAATTACTGCTTATGAATTCTATAATGCTAGTATTAAATGTGGTACAGGTATTGGCACGAGTACAGTGAAATTCTTATTTACTTGTCTAACCAACAAGCTACATGGCACCATAATAAACAAGAAATACATTCAAATGCATAATTCTATTTTACTTAATAGAAAACACAAAGTTGCTCACCTTAGGTCAGGGATATTCAATTACAAATTCAGCTTGGTCTGATTTTCAAACCAAGAAATTTAGCTCTGCCATAGATTTTCAGCAGCAGGTAATAAAAATAATTAAACCAACACAAATGAATGTATTGAAAATCAAGTAATGTTTATTCATTGTTTCCCATTTAAATTTGGTTACTGACACCAGCACATCAAAAAGTGCATTAAAGAAACAATAACAAAGCTATAACTGAACAGAATCTGCCGTAGTAGCAATGTTTTTTTCCACTTTTGAAATAAAACAAATACACTTTTTGGTCATAGTTGACTTTGGCATATATCAAAGTACATAAAACAAAATAGTGCACAGTATTAGCAATAACATTTGTTTCCGTTTTTTAAATAAAATAAATATTTTAGTCATATATGACCAAGGCATAGTACAAAATAAATAAAATCAAAAAAGTGCAGAGTATTAGTAGTAAAATTGGTTTCCCTAATGAAATAAAATATTTTGGTCATATATGATGCAGGCACATCACCAAGTGGATTTAACAGAATAAAAAAATACTTAAGATAGCTTTGTGATAACAGTAACTAACACACATGAATACAATGTCTACTGCACACTGAGGGAACATAGGTTCATATTAAATAACCACATTTGTGATTAGCAGTCCCTTTATTTGTAAAGTTAGTTTGAGGTACTGTTATTTTCCTACTTCCATTATTTCTATCCTGCTCTGCATGTGTATGCGTCTGAAGGTTGTAAGCATGACGTGCTTATCCGTTTCACAGGAAATGAAAGTGTCTTTGTCTCTCTTCAAAAGATCAAGTCTCGTCCCCGGGAAAAAGTCTCGTCTCATCAAGTTTTTTTTTTTTATGATAGAGAGATATGGTGCTTCACTCACTACACAAAATGCTTTGTAAACTCCCCGCAGTGATCTTCTTATTGTGAAAAAGTGGTGCTATCATTATGCCACCTGAGTAGGCATATAGTACTGCATAATATTATGATTGATAGTTCAAAATTTCAAACATAGAATTTATGAAGTCTAAGAATATTAACGGCAGGTTTATAATGAGCTCAACATTCTACAAAAAAGTTATGTAGTCCCGCAAAGCAATCTGTGCTTAATAATTTAATTGAGTTTTTAAAAAAATCAAAAGCTTTTTGCTTGTTTTCATCAAATGCAGTCATTCTAATTTGTTCTTTGTTTTGAGTGTCAGTGACTGATTGTCATCAGCCATGAATCCCCTGGATTGAATCATGTGAGTGGAGGGCCAACAAATCATATGAAGAGAAGTGCAGAGACAGTGCTTGTCAGTAACAATGCTCTTAATCGGAGTAACAATTAGATTAATTTATGAAAGCCCACGTTCGCACGCATTTGATAAAACTGGAATATAACTAAGACTCAGCACACAAGTGATAATAGAATCATTTAATATGTACCTGCTATCATGTCAGAAGTATCATCATAAAAAATAAATAAATAAATCAGTGTATCATAGACTACTACTGCCACTTCCAGACACAGAACAGTTCGCTGCACTGTGGGGTGATTGTTGCTAGGCTACACAAAGTGTTATATTCATAGGCTGTACTACTGTAAGAATTTATGTAGGAATTTCTGAAGGCTCACAAAATGTGTTTTTCTCGCTTTTTCTCTGTGTTTCTGATGAGACCACGTGCTGGGCCAGTGTGCTACTTGGAGGTTGCTTCTGAACCACATGTGCCTGTGACCACCATTTGAATAGGCCAGCCTGAGGTATAACTCCTTATTGGTAAAGTCAGATGTATTTCAAGATTTGGAAAATTCAGGTAACAAAGTTATAGCTGAATTATCTCACTGGAACTTACTACACAGCATAAGGTTTAGTTCGAATAGCTTTTAAGCATCCTTAGAATAAGACATTGAATTAGAGCATTAAGAACTTTGGTTCCATCTGTTGCTCTAGACAGATATAGCTATGCTTCATCTGCATAATTTTGGTACTTTACGTTATCTTTGGAAATAATCTGATCCTAACAGAAACATTCAAAGTGAAAATTATAAAGAACCTAGAACTTATTTTTGCGATACACTACACATAATGTCATGTATTTCTGATGCACAGTTACCAAGACTTTCAAAGAATTTTCTTCCAGCTACATTGACTGAAGTAATTTTAAAGCACTGCCAAAATGGCCTACTCTGTTGAAAAAAGTTGCTAGTGAGACTGCTAACATATACAGTATTAGTTGCATTGCTTATATCTAAGAGAACATGGACTACTATATTTGCATTAGCATTAAGCCATTTACTAATCTACTAGGATTAGATTTCTAAAGTGACTGGTACTTTTCAGAAAGACAATTTCATTCAGACATCCATTAACTATTAAAAAAAACTTTTATTTCTAGAATTTTGCTTAAAAGAAGTAGTTTTGAGTTTGAATATTGTCCAAAATATAACAAAGTTTTTTTCTTAAACAGAAACTTGACTGCAGCACTATTTAAATAATCTGGAAATATGCCAGGTTCAGTTGATCAGTTAACTGTACTCTTGATTAAATAGTTCTAAGACTTCTTTGACTTCTTTTGGAGCATCACCAGATGGATGTGGTAAACTCTAGTTTCCAAGAAGTCATGTTAAAATTCTCACTAATGTGATACCAAAATGATTAAGTGAAGTGTCTTTCTCTACTCGTATTTCACATAGCCAATGATATGTGCTCTTCTCTGAGGTGTGTTTCAGTGGAAGATTCACACATTACTTAAATTACTTATGCAAGTAAAATAAACTGCTCAAAAAATTAAAGGAACACTTTGAAAATGGATCAGATCTCAATGGGAAAAAAATCATGTTGGATATCTATACTGATATGGATTGGGTAATGTGTTAGGAATAAAAGGATGTCACATCATTTGATGGAAATAAAAATTATCAACCTACAGAGGGGCTGAATTCAGAGACACCCCAAAAAATCAAAGTGAAAAAATGATGCGGCAGGCTAGTCCATTTTGCCAAAATTTCTTTACAGCAACTCAAAATCATACTCAGTAGTTTGTTTGGCCCCCACATGCTTGTATACGTGCCTGACAAAGTCGGGGCATGCTCCTAATGAGACGACGGATGGTATACTGGGGGCCAGTCAATGGTATCAATTCCTTCATCCTCCAGGAACTGCCTGCATACTCTCGCCACATGATGCTGGCCGTTGTCGTGCACCAGGAGGAACCCAGGACCCACTGCACCAACATAGGTTCTGTCAGTGGGTCCAAGAAGTTCATCCTGATACCCAGTGACAGTCAAGGTGATGTTGCTTAGCCTGTAGAGGTCTGTGTGTCCCTCCATGGATATGCCTCACCAGGTCATCACTGACCCACCACCAAACTGGTCATACTGAACGATGTTACAGGCAGCATAACATTCTCTGCAGCTTCTCCAGACACTTTCACATCTGTCACATGTGCTCAGGATGAACCTGCTCACATCTGTGAAAAGCACAGTGTGCCCGTGGTGGACCTGCCAATTCTGGTATTCTGTGGCAAATGCCAATCGAGCTCCAAGGTGGTGGGCAGTGAGCACAGTGCCTACTAGAGGACATTGGGCCCATGAGGCCACGCTCATGAAGTCTGTTTGTGATTGTTTGGTCAGAGACATTCACACCAACGGCCTGCTGGAGGTCATTTTGTAGGGCTCTACCAGTGCTCATCCTGTTCCTCCTTGCCCAAAGGAGCAGATACCAGTCCTGCTGATGGGTTAAGGACCTTCTACGGCCCTGTCCAGCTCTCCTAGAGTAACCTCCTGTGTTCTGGAATCTCCTCCATACCCTTGAGACTGTTCTGGTTGATAGAGCAAACCTTCTGGCAATGGCACGTATTGATGTGCCATCCTGGAGAAGTTGGACTACCTGTGCAACCTTTGTAGGGTCCAGGTATCGCCTCATGCTACCAGTAGTAACACTGACCATAGCCAAATGCAAAATTAGTGATAAAACAGTCAAAAGATGAAGAAGGAAAAATGTCATTGGCCTCCACCTGTTAAACCATTCCTGTTTTGGGGGTTGTGTCATCGTTGCCCCTCTAGTGCACCTGTTATTAATTTTATTAACACCAAAGGAGCTAAAACTGGTTAACAACCCCTTCTGCTACTTAACTAATGAGATAAATATCCCAGGCGTTTCATTGACTTGATGCTTCACTCTGATTAAAAAGTGATCCTTTAATTTTTAGCAGTATATTTCCAAAAAATTACACGATTACATCAAATAAAATAAGTATTTGGTTTTCATTTGTTTTTATCAAA
Organism: Polypterus senegalus; assembly: GCF_016835505.1. Taxonomy (NCBI): domain Eukaryota; kingdom Metazoa; phylum Chordata; class Cladistia; order Polypteriformes; family Polypteridae; genus Polypterus; species Polypterus senegalus. Next base: position 158,937,156 of record NC_053156.1, on the reverse strand, counting down.
TGCAATTGTTTTTTTTTTTAATTTGCTTTTTCCATATTTGTTGCAGGTTCTTTTGTAATCTTATTCCTTCTATTGATTAAGTTCCTAACTGTCAGAACCAGTCCCACTTCATTTCTTGCATATTTTTGACACTACTGTATGAAACCTGACTGGTAATCTGATACTGAAAAGATTCCTACTATTCAAAAATTCTCATCAAATTCTCACTAATATTTCATTAAAACACTAAATAACAAAATCACAAACACCTATCCATCCAGGTTTAAATCTGCTTTACAGATTTGAGGGCTGAAGATAAACATTGATGTACAAAATAAAGGTGAAACTGGGCTGCACTGAGAGAGAGAAACTTGCCTGTAATTTCTGAGCAAAGTATTATGCTGCAGCTTAACATGGTTGTGTCCTATTTCCTTGCTTAAAAATTGTGTACTCACAATGATACACTACTTCAAGAAACAATAGGTGACAGGCCGTCACTGGAGGATAAGATGCAATATGAGGTAACAATACATAAGGGCATGTGCATAATAGAGAGTAAGGATCAGATGTGGTAGAAGTAGTTTGCTTCTTCTTGAAAAGTTATGGGACAGACCTCTGATTATTTAGGAGGGATCTCTGACTTCTATCTAGATAGAAGGAAGAACATCTTTGTGGGGAAAAAAATGTCTGAAGATACTATGCCTGGCTTCTGGAGGTATCTTGAACCTAGGAAAAGATACATGGGACCACATCAGCCTTCTCTACAATCAGGAAGTTATGTAAATACCATGGAGGAGTGCCTAAGGAAACCATGGGATGGGGTTGGGAAGTTGCCTCACAGCCAGAAAATGGCAAAGAGTGGTAGGACTAGGACAAACCCTAATTTATTAGTGAAAGAGAGGCCATGGTCTAGAGAGGGAGAATGAGGGAAAGGTGGGAACTGAGTAACAAAGTGCTGTGGTTTAGTACTGTTGTGGGCAAGCATGCATTAAAAAAACCTTCCCATCAGGGACAGGGGTGCATCAGCCATAAGGGATGGCACAGGGATGGTACAGGTGTTAATATTTTCTTTTGTACTTTATTTTACTGCCTCTGTTATTTTCTAACATATGTGTTTTATTCTTGTAATAAAGTGACCTCTTTCACATTAATCTTCGTTTGGGGGGATGCTATTTGAGTACTCCTTTACCATTATGAGGATTTTTTTTCATATCACTACTTGTTAAGTTTGAAACTTGTATTCTTTTCCTGTCTCTTTACCAAAAATACATTATTAAATTTTTTTAATAGAAAATATGAGCTTACCTTCTTTACTCCATTCTCCTATTTTTATACTTTGTGGCAGTAGGGGGCAGTAGTGCACCCTCGAACCCTCAGGTACAACTCCGGAGACCAGGTTACAGTCCAAGACTCTTTTTATTTTCTCTCAGTGCACCAAGCACCTTCCACACTACTCATTCACTACAACTACACACAATAACCTCTCCTCCTCGCCCAGACACTTTGCTCCTCTCCCACCCAGCACAGCTCAGTGTCTGGACTGAGGCACCGTCCTTTTATAGCCCCTGACCCGGAGGTGTTCCTGTCCCAGCAGTCCACAGTTCCCTATTCCTTCCGGGTCAGGGCAATCAGTCTTTTACTTCACCCCGGGAGCACGCCATTCCTTCCCGTCACGTGACTGTGACGTACTCCCGGGTCATAGGGCACAACAGATCCCACAAGTCCTCCCACAGCGACTCCTGGTGGTCCCCAAGGTATCCAGCAGGGCTGTGTATAAACACTACAAAGTCCATAAGGCCCTGCTGGACCTCGGGGCACGATCCTGGTGTCGGGAGAGCTCCTCCTGTCGGCCTGGGGGTGCGGACCGGCCTGGGAAGCCGGCAGTCTTCCACAACTTCATATTCATTTATGGTCCCATTTCCTAGATCCTTGTAAAAAAAAACAAAATGAAAACTCCAGGTTTATTTAAATATCAATGGTTTCTGACATAGGTAATGTACAGTGGGAGCCACGTCAAACAGCCGCCTGGAGCATGACAGATCCATGACAGGACCATGCACGATCCATGCACGGAATGTGATCCCCCGCGATGACGCAGTTAACGGTGCCCCGCCCCATAAACGCCCCCATGCGCTTTCTAAAAAGATGGTTGCAATGCTGTATAATCCCGCCACATGGAGCATTGACTGCTTCAGTTAACTGCAGTGTGGGAGTGAAGTGGAGTTTTAGAGTGGAAATAACAGATCGTTGTTTGGAACACACGCATTTCATGTTTGTTCCGTTTCTACAGTAATCTGTGTAAAAACATTGTTAAAACAGAAACGTTTTTTATATTCTACTAGTAGATGACAAAATGTAGGCATAAACTATATAATGTATGAAGCCTGAAGTATCAAAGAAATAATTTCACAAAAGATACAAATCTAACACAATTGCGCTTTTATTCAAAAATATAACTGCAGAAACAAAAAGCCACCTTAACATGCGACATTGACACCCGTTTATTATGACTGCCTCCGTAGCGCAATAGGATTAGCTCCCGAATGGGAATCAAAAGGTCGCGAGTTTGATCCTGCACCACTCCATTTTGAGAAGTAAACTGCTCTTAGTCTTACTATTTTAGAATAAAAACATACATTTGATTTCAGTCTGCAACAGCCGGTGTAATTTATGATTCCCCGCTGGAGAGAAAATTTATTTATTTTTAACCTTCGCCGTTCTGCCTGGCTGAACTCCCTGTCTATCTATATAGTAATAACAGTAATTTTATTATTATATAGGAGCTTCCCTGTCTGCCTATCATATAGTGCCTTTCCTTCCTACCTATCTATATATCTATCCCCTTAGCTGTTTTTTATATATCTATTATACAGTGCCTTCCCTGTTTATTTATATATCTAGTGCCTTCTCTGCCTGTCTGTCTGTCTGTCTGATTGCATATAGCGCTGAACTTACTGCTCTATACTATTCTATCCTCTGCATATCCTGGAGTACAAAAAAAACAGCACCATACAGCAACATGTGCGAACTGACAAGATCGGGGAAAAAACACGCGGTCACTGATTACAAACCACAAGATGAATGAAAGAGACAATATATGTGAAAACATCATCGCACTAATGCAATATTATTTGAAAACGAACAGCATCAGATCGGGTTTGAATATGCGCCCGATCTGACGCTGTTCGCTTTCAAATAATATTGCATGTACTTAACTATTTTAGAATAAAACATACATTTGATTTCAGTCAGTCTGTAAGAGCCAGTGTAAATGCATGATAATTGTAAAGGTTAGCTTTTTTTTTTAATTCAGTTCCATTCTCTCAGTTGCATTCATGATCCCCCATCTGACAATGCTGTTTTCACATAAAGACGCACTATAACTCAAATGTAATTTATTTGGAGACGCGCTATAGCTCGAATGTGATTTATTTGGAGACGCGCTATACTCGAATGTGATTTATTTTGAGACGCGATGTACTCGAATGTTATTTAAACAGGGAAGAAAGTACAATGTCAGGTGCTCATTCAGTGTAATAGGAACCATAGCACAGAGAGGTGTGTACACTGCAACAAGTACACATGTCGTGAATGTAGGAAGGGTGTGTGGGAATTGTTAATATTTGAATGTGATGATTTTATATAGCACGGATCGGAAATCAGCAGTTCTTAGCATTGCACCACGCAAGCTGTCGTATCAACTGTACTGTAACTTGCTTTATTTTTTCTTCACTTATAGTCTAGAATAAAAGTGCACTTGATTTTTATTCTTGTACACCAACAAATGTTCCTGTGTTTGAGTGACATGGGCATGCTCAAAAAAATAGACGTGTAATGCCACAAAAAGTGCACGCAGGCACTTCAGTTCGCAAGCATTGGTACGAGAATGCAGTCACAAGTACACTGCAGAGCTACAGCGCATCTTTATGTAAAAACAGCATTCTCAGATGGGGGGTAGGGAAGGATCCTGAACACGAATGAGAGAATGAAAAATGAATAAAAAAAAACTATCCTTTACAAGTATCATAAATTACACTGGCTGTTACACACTGAAATCAAATGCATGTTTTTATTCTAAAATAGTAAGAATAAGAGCAGTTTACTTCTCAAAACTGAATCGTGTGGGATCGAACTCATGACCTTTTGAATACTAGTCAGCGGCTGATACCATTAAACTACCGTGCTAGCTGTATGTGTCAATGTGGCATGCTAAGGCGGCTTTTTTCTGCAGTTATATTTTTGAATAAAAGCATACTTGTTCTGCTATATTTGTACCTTTTGTGAAAGTGTTTGATATTTGGACTTCAGGCTTCATACATTATATAGTTTATGCTTACATTTTGTCATTTACTACTACAATATGAAAAAAGTTTCTGTTTTAAAAATTTGTTTACACAGATTACTGTAGAAACGAAACACACGTGAAATGTGTGTATTCCAAATAACGATCTATTATTTCCACTCTAAAACTCCACTTCACTCCCAGATAATCAATCAAGGCATTAGCTGGGAGAAATTTGTGCACGTTCTAAGTCGGTGGGGGGATGGAATAGCCGGCTACTTGCAGCTTTTCTTTTATTAGCACATTTAGATTAACAAAAGACACTGGCGGAGAGGTGAACGGTTTTAAGAAGCGATTGACTAGTTTTGGAAGAATAAATTTTATTTCTAAAGTCGAGTGTGCGTGTTTTAATTGTTGGGGGATTGTTTGGGTATTTAAAAAAAACATTTACTTGAACCAACTACTTACAGTAAATGGGCAAAAAATGGGAGACGTCTTTGTTTTAAATAGTCAAAGAGTTGGGCTAATAATAATAATTGTTGTTATTAATATTATTACTGGTCATAGAAACAAATGAAAACAACAGTTAAACACTTGATCATATGTATCTGTGCTAGTTTGTGTTTGTGATTATGTGACCCATAAAATTTTTTTCTCAGTATAAATAATTTTTTGGGTTTTAAGAACTCCATCAAAAGAGCACAGACAAACTTAGAAGGTGAGAAACCTCAGTGGAGAATACTGACTATGACATGGTGCTAATTGCTCTGTGTGTGTTTTTTTGGCGGGGGAGGGGTTCTTTAGACCTGTCTGCGCAAATGTGTTTGTGTTAAAGCCAACGGAGAAATGCAGGAGCTCACACACACACACACCTCTCATGCACAAATGCTTTAACTGTTGTCTTGTAAATCGTTGATTAAACCTATGAACACAGCTGTTCAGCAGTCCTAAACACAAGCACATGGTCTATTTTTGTCCTTAATTAAAAGACATCAATACATTAATAATTAACACAAAGATAACATTGTTTATTTTGCTGAATAAGGTAATAAGCTATATTTAAAATAAAACAAACCAGGAAGTAAGTGTTACAGCCACAGATACAGACCCCCACTATAATAACATTCCTTCTAACAACTCTAAAAATAAAATTCCCATTAATTAAATTATGAAGGATAAAAGTAAATTCAAACAACAAAAAAGAAAATGTAATGTAAGTATGCAAAAACATGAGGTAACTATCCTTTAACTACCTATATGCTGCAAGAAGTATAACCACAGTGGTGATTCTTCCAACACTAGAACAATTGTCATGTATTTAGTATTTTCATTGCCTTAATTCTGAAACATCATAGTCTTTAAAACTGCTGAAAATATTTGCTGGTAATTGTAGAATTTGCTTATTAAGAATACAAACCATTGGTAGCATTATGTGCCATGAAACATTAGCAGCAGGATATTGGGTTTGTTATTATTTATTGAAGACAGCTTATAATTTCTTCCTTTTTCGAATTATGAAAGAATGTCCAGCAAATATCAAATTATGATATGGTAAATAATAGTATCTTAATAAACTATAATAAGAATAAATAATAAAGAATAAAAGTACCTTATTCACATCACAGTCTATTACACACTAATATAAACGAAGAACAATGCGAAAGGTTAGCATGCACAAGTATTTTTAGAAGAGTTGGAGGAAAGCATAGAAATACATATAATTACTACAATTATTGTCACAACAGCTGCAAAAAATAATCCATCCGAAGCAGTTGTCTTAAATATAATATGAAAGGGATTTTATATGAACATCTTCTTAATATAGCTACCAATTATTAACTATACTAAAAGCAAAATTCTATACATGTAAGCACAGGAAACTTGATTGTGTTGAGAGTAAAGAAAGCAGTGATTAATGTAGAAAGCCAAAGAAGCCAATTATTTCTTTGGGTTATACAGTATATGATGAGAGCTAAAATAAACCATTTATTTACAAAAAATCAAAATAAGTTATATCAAAAATAAGGCATCCTTGCATGTGTTTAAATTTGATGTCACTTAAATTATACAAATGTGAGTTACATTTTATTTGACCCAAAAATTTCAATCCACAATAACAAAGACTAAAGTTGTCAATTTCAAACATGTCACCAACTGGCCTCTGCAGGCTAGGAGGTTTATTTAGCTAAAAACACCACAAGGCTAGCTCTTTTAGTAGTCTTAATTTGGGGAATACAATTTTTTTGTTGTGTGGTCTGCTCTCTCCAGAAATTTTGTTCAAATTCTGCACACAATATTCCATTACAAGCAGCAAAAGTATCTGCATCCTTTACCGTACTACACAGTTGCAGATAGTAACTTAGAACTCAGAATAACTGATAGTGATTAAATATGGTGAAAATTGTGATAGTCATTAAATATGGTGAAAATTGTGCACATTTTCATTCTATCATTTATCATGTAGTAACAAATTTTAGTTGGAAATGAGATTAATCTGTTTGTCTCTGTTTATCCTCCATCATCAAAGAAATGTTGTATGTAAGGTAAATTGGTGATGAACTATAGGCCTAGTGGGAGGGTCTTGCAATGTCCTGGTTAATCATCCAGAGCTGATTGGTGTTTTGTACTCAGTTCTGCTGAAATAGTCTTTGGCCCCACAACCCAGAACTAGATTAATTTGTTTAAGAAGGAATTGTATACCTTTTAAAACCCAAATATTTCAAATAAAAATTGAAATTAACTATGGGGGTGGAATTTGAACAAACCTGTCTTGCTACTGTTAATGGGGCAGGCAGATTCTCCTCTGTCTTAATTGTAAATCCAGTGTTGCTATTTATGTTAGTGAACAATGGTTTTCATTCACTCATATTCTTATCCTGTTAATCCCAATCAGATATGCAGGATTTTCAGTTATGACATTGTAACATATTATATGAGTAATAGCAGGGCAAAAGAAACACAAGAGTTGAAGATTTATATACTGTGTATCCACCCTATGTTCCAGTGGGAAATTCTGAGCTGACAAGGTTTACCATGCAGTAGAAAATAAGCATTTGAAAGACCACAGATTTCATGTTTGGCGTAGGGATTCTAAGTGAATGAAAGACTGAAGGAGGTTCACAATTGGTACATGGAGCTATGACAGCAGCATGATAGAGGTAGGCATATACAGCAGAATTCTTATTTTAGGTACAAATTCAATGTTTCTTCATTTTTTGTTACTTTTATACACATCTGTCCATTTTGAAAGTTATATAATCCAGTTCAGTAGTCTGAAAGCAGAATCAGATGTGAGGCAGGAAGCACATCTGGATGGCCCAGTGCAAGACACACTGATTGATATAACCTCACTCATATTAGTCCAGTTTAGTGTCAGCAGTCAGCCTAACATGCACATATTCACAAATCGGGAGAAAAACCTGTGCAGACAAACAAAGAATATGCAAGCTCCACATAACTAGTGACCAGGCTAGAATTCAAAACCAGTCTCGAGGGGCTTTGAGGTAAATACACAGACTGCTATGCCACCCTAGCATTCCTTTTTTCTTTTTAAATAGTGTTCTATCTTCAGACCAAACCTATGCATGTCATACTGAAAAAATAAATTGGCATAATGTTTTTCCAATGAGAAATGCAAAAGTCAAAGCAAGCAGAGGTTAATTTTGTTCATATTGTTAGCTTTTCCTATATGTTGCTCCTACTTTCACATGCCACTTGCCACAACTTTGCCCATCTGTTTGCATTGCTTGTGTCAGCTGGCACAATAAAAGAGAATACACTCTTTGCTGTATCTGTTATAATGACCATAGTCAGAAACACAGGCAAACATCCATGAAATGTAAATATTTAAAAATGATAGGCATTGGCACAGAACAGGTAAATGAATGTGGAATATGACAGGAGTTTTTATACTTTTTTCCTTCTTCAATAAATATTTCTACTTGATGGTTGAACTTTTTTATGTAATCATTGTGTTATATAGAGTTTGCCTAAGTATATAATATTTAATTATAATTTACTGTTCTGCTGAGATGCCGCCTTGGTTTTGAGATGTCCATTGCCATTTTGAGTTTCAGTTGTCAGGATGTTATATCATTTTGCTAGTAGAATAGATAAAAAACATTGCATCGGAATGACATCATTGAGAGCAATGGTATTTAAAGGGATATGGTAGAATAGTAAAAAATCCCAGTTTTAGATTTTGAAAAAGTCATAGCAAAACAGTTTAGCAAGTATCATTGAATTTATGACAACAAATTTTGGCATGAATTACTTATGACTATGATTCTTTGGGTTGCATTTTGGCTTTGGTGTACAGTAATCCCTCCTCGATCGCGGGGGCAACGTTCCAGACCCAAAAGCGGTAGGTGAAAATCCGCGAAGTAGAAACCATATGTTAGTATGGTTATTTTTATATATTTTAAGCCCTTATAAACTCTCCCACACTGTTTATAAATATTCCCCGCAGAGTTATACAGCATAATCCCTTTGTATTCTCTTAGATATTAGGTAAGATTCATTGAAATTATGTATATAAACACACTGTTTATATACAGTAAAACCTAAATATTATTTTAAAGATATTGAGTGTCTCCGATATCACATATGTTACAGCCATTACGATAGACAGGCCACCAGCAATAAATACGTACAATGCAAGAAAAATAGTATACAGTAAATGTACTAAGTACTGTAAGTAGAAAATTAATTATGGTTACTCACCAACAATGACATGATGACTTGTCCGATAACAATGAGTTTAATTTTACTGCACAACAAAGGAGAGCGTTACTGCCCTTCTTAAGGAGCCACTTCAGGCGATTGTGTAGCACTGCCATTGTTCTTCTTCTGGCAGTCTTCAATCCAAATCCCTAAAGCAGATTCCATCCAGACTACTGCCTTATTACATCCACTTACAACTCGTTTTGCACCCTGGTTAAAAGGATACTGTGGCCGTAGATCTTATATTCCTTTCCTACTTTTTAAATTAAAAGAATCGTAGCCTTCAACAAATCCAAAACGTTTACCTTTTCGGCAATCGTTAACATCTTCCGCTTGCTTGGGCACGGCCCCTGAAGCAGTAGCAGATCGTTTTGGAGCCATAATGAAGGGCTTGACTATGCAAAAAGATAAACACAAAAGAGCACAACTCTTTACACAGCGAAACACGTTGATGCTGAATGAGCGAGACGAGACTTCCTGGTTAACACTGCATTCAGCACGCAGGAACTTAACTGCGTGCTCTGATTGGTTAGCTTCTCAGTCAGGAGAACTTAACTGCGTGCTCTGATTGGTTAGCTTCTCAGTCATCCGCCAGTAGTGTCCCTTGTATGAAATCAACTGGGCAAACCAACTGAGGAAGCATGTACAGAAAGTAAAAAGACACATTGTCCGAGAACCGCAAGCAGCGAAAAATCCGTTATATATTTAGTTATGCTTTCATATAAAATCCGTGATAGAGTGAAGCCGCGAAAGTCGAAGCGCGATATAGCGAGGGATTACTGTATGTATCTTTTGCTGTCCTGATTTTTGATCTTTGCTTGTTTTTTGGATTTGTGTGAATTTTTCTCCATTCCTAGTCATATAAACATCTTTCCATTTTCTGCCTTGGTAGACAGTACAAAGGTCACACTATCAAAAGTGGACAAAGAATCATTTGTTAAAGCCAAATTTCACTCAGAATCAGAGTGAAAAAGAAACAGGTCCTAACATTAAAGTCTTCTTGGATGCTCCTTTTATCTTACACTAAATCTAAACAAGAGATTGAGAAACAGAAACAATTGATCAAATATACAAATAAATAAGTAAACAAGCTGCAAATTTGTTAAAGGTGATGTAATGTCATTTGTTCCAACCATGTGACTGACAATGGAACGTTGCTGTTACCAGGAATACCCACAATAAAAGAAAATTTCAAAATAACACAGACAATATAATAATCTTTATGATAAAAAGTATTTAGGATGGAATAAACCATTCCAAATCAGTACAACCAGGCATACATGACATCTTAATGAACTAAATTTCTAAGTTACTACACTAACAGTAAGCCTTGGAGTTTCTGCATAAGAAATATTATCTCATGTGTTCTTATTGCATTCGTGTTTTTGATTCTTGATTGTGGTTTTATGATTAGTTGAGAGTCCACTTTAATTTTTGCCTCTATATATCATTTGTGGCCCTATCCTTTTCTTTCCAAATCTAGGTAAATGTTGGCCTTGTGCCTACTTGCATTGTTTGTTGTCTTGGATTAGGGACCTTTGAATAAACACCGTTATTCTTAACTTCTGCTGTCATCATCAGTTCTCATTTTAGATTTCCCTAGTAGGCCAGCTTAGTCCACTGCCATAACACATCCTGTACTCCGTGAGTGCTGATTTTCTGTGCACAGTGCTGAGCATTATAATACAGCCTGTTATATACTATTTAGATTTTGATCCTGTAAAGTACAGCCACTTTGGACTATTTCACAACTTATACTACCTCCTAATTTTGCTCATTATATTATAGCTTTATGAAAGCTAAGAAAGTTAAGAGATGACAATAAAACAAAGTAAAGTACTATAGATTCTATTGAAATCTAATGTTCTTCTATAGTCTGCTTCAACCTTTGTTATTCAAGGTGACTTCAGGTTTATAATATTGTAAAACTGTTTACATACTGTACATTTAACAGGAATAGAATTGGCAAACAAAACATCTCTTAATCTTTGAACTACACTGAACTACAGAACTGCCAGTTTAAACTACACTTTTGCAAATAAAATGCTTACCCACAGTTAAAGAATCATTGCACATTTGCTAAAGTTGTGTTGTGCAAACTTATTAAGTGCTTAAAGCTGTCATTATGGCAAGTCTGAACTTGAACTTGAAACTCGCTAAGAAAAATATATTATCACTTCTAGATGTTAAGTGCTGAAAGTTATAAGAGCTAATTTGGAGCTAATTATACTTCTATCTGAGAGTTTTACATAAAGGTAATAATATTCGGCCAATATCAACAATTAACTTTGTTGTACTTGAGAAAACATTTTTAGATTAAGTGTCTGCTACCAGCTCAAAGCACACTACACCCATTGTCATCAGATTGAGTTGTTATACTGTTATATATTTAGAGAACTAAGGTAAAGAGCTTTAATTACTGTCATGGTTTACCAGCATTGTGGCCTGATGCTATCTATTGTTCGACAATGGATGAGCTCCTGACTCGTATGTTGACTGTAGACTTTAGGCTTTGCTTAATTGTGAAGTCTCTTAAGACTTTTATGTTTTCTCTTACTAATGATCTTGCCCTTGTGTTTGCCTAGTAGCCAATTTTGGTTTGCTGTTACATACTCTAAGAAAATGTCTCCCGTGTCCCTTGTTTCTTGTCTGACTCTCAACTACAAATTCTCATATTTTTTTTTATAAAACTAAATGAGGGTGTATACTGTAGACATTACCTTTTCTTGACCAAGCCTATGTTTTCCATTTTAATGAGTCTTATTATTCAGATTTACCTTTTTACTCTGCCTTGGCTTGCTTTCGTTGTTCTGTATGTGAAGCAGATATCCTGCTGGCTATTAGTGCTTCCATAAGTGTCATCAGATGGATACTACAGAAACAATACATGTAGGTTAATATGTGGGTAGTATAGTCATACTCCCTTTCAAGCAGAAAAGCCTCCAGTTCTTTGACTGATAATGGAGGTGGAAATCTACACTCTGCACTCCAGAACATCCCATAAAGGCTGAGTGATGTTTAAATCTGGTGACTGCAAATGATGTGGAGTTCATCCTGGCCTTCTTGAAGAAAATATTGAAGTAGTTTAGTAATGTGTGAGGACATTAGTTTCTTTAAGGGAACATCATAAATGAATGGTATTTCTGTCATATTGTGTCCCTGGTCCTACAAAATTGCCTTATATTTCTTGGACTTGCAGAACAAGCATTGTATGTAATGATTCCCACAAGATAGTAGCCCACACATTACAGATACCCCACCATGTTTCACAGTTGGCAACAGACGTTATGGGTTAAAGATATTTGTTAGCTTTCTGTAAATGTAATCTTCTCCAGATGTAGGAAATAGGGTGATGGATAACTAATCAGACTTTGTAACCATTTCACATTGCTCAGGGTTCCAGGTTTTGTGCTTCTCATGCCAGGTTATTCTTCTCTGTGTATTGTCATATAAGCTGTTTCAAAATGGCAGTCTAGCATTGTGAGGCTCACAACATAAAGGTTTTGCTAAGGCTGGGTTACAGAAATGCTGAGCCAATCCTGTCATCATTTTTGATCCTGTACTTTTGTGACATTTAGAAATTGTCTGTTTCTGCCTATAAGCTTTCTTTTGTAACCACTGTTTCTTCTCACTGATGTAGTATATCAGAGTTGGGTATATGTTGTCATTATTTTTGAGATTGTTCCCTATGATACATTAAATTATTTTGCAGATTTTATTATTTAATTTGGGTGGCAAAGTTTGAAATTCTGCTAATTTTAGTTTGGAGTTCTGCTCATTTTTTCATGTTGATCTGAAAACTCTCATATCAAAGTGCTAATTGTGAGGTCTCTCTTATAGCTGTCTCTTACTGCTAACTGGTAATCAACCTAATAAATACACAATTTATTGTGATTTTGTTCCTACAAAGATTAATTTATTTTTTATGTGATGTTTTTATTATTTTGTCTATACCCTGTATATGTTAAAAAAGAACTGTATTATGAATATTTTACTCAGAGTGTGGTTATAATATAAAATGGTTATCCACCTCTTATGATATATGAATCACATTTAAATCCAGTGCAAGGCAGGAAACAACTTTGGATGGTACTGCCAACTAGGGTACAATTAAATATACCCACACTCACAGGACCAAATTATAGTTGCTGATTACTCTAACACATACATCTTTGGAGTCCATCATTTTCTAACCTGCTTACTCCAGAACTGTGTCATGGGGGGTACTGAAACCTATTCCAGCTAGCATAGGGCGCAGGGCAGGAACAAACCCTGGACGGAGTGCCATTCTATTACAGAGCGAGCACACATATAGACACCAAGTTACACACTATAGAATTGCCTGTTTGCCAAAATATGTGTCTATGGAATTCATGTGAGTTGATTGTAAATGGTGGAGTGATTGCAGATTGTCTTCTTTTCAGCACAAGGGAAAGATAAACAAAACAGCAGTAATTTAAATTAAAGGACTTGGTGTGTTGTTTAAGTGGAAACACTTTTCTTCACGATTGCTTTATAAAGAAATTGATTTTACCATTCATAGCAATTAGGTAATGCATGAATATAAAGAAAGAATGCAAACAAGGCATAAAAAGTCAAAACCAAAATAACTGGATACAAATAAATTCACACTTCAATGATTACCAAAACCAAAACATTGTTTTTAAGTTATTTCAGCCTGGATTACAATGAGGGACAGAACAAAACATCTAAAAATAAAAGATAGAGCTGTATTATTGTTCATCTCCCTCAATATTCTGCGTGTCTAATTGTCAGTCTTGTTTGGTAGCTAGAAAATGCAGAAGCAAAGACTTCCAGGTGTGCCATAGGGTGTCAGGCCTTCTTTGACAGTTAAGCCACATCCTTGTGCTCTCCCAGTTTGTTGTGCTTCACACAGCCTACACCATTGCTAGGAACAGGGAGCTACTGTATATTACAATGAAAACAATTAGAAATGGAGTGGCCAGAGAGGAAGAAGGGTGTCTCACACTGGCATTGTCAAGACCTAGTGCTCACATGCAAGTATCAGAACACCTGTACTAGGGACATTAAATATTGACAGATTGCATGCTACTATGTTGAAGAGCTGGTAGAAATCTCCTCAGGTGTTTAAAAAAGAAAAGAGAAAAAAAAAATTCAATTCTCAGTAAGAACAGTACAAATTAATTGTCTTACTGTAATTTGCCTCATTGTTTTGCTTAAAAAACATGTAACTTAAACTATGTATTCTGTATCAACTTATCAATACATAAAATAACATTCTTAATCCAATTCAGGATTGGTGGGAGTAGGAGGAGGGTAGCAGAGCCGGACAGCAATGTGTGAAAGTTTTTATTAAAAAAGCCTGTTTTAATTGTTGAAAGTTGTAATAAAAGTAGGTACATGGTCAGGATGGCATCTCAATTACCTATTAAAAATGTCTAATTAATTATGATCTGAATAGCTAATGTGTAATATTTAACTGATAAATCAATATAGATATATTTTATTGCACATTTCTGGTAAGAATGAGAAATACATACAGTAAGTAATAATTTGTACCATCTTTTTCTATTTTTTTTTTCTCCTCATGAGTATTTTGTAGGAGTAGCTTGTGATTAAATTAGATGCAGTAACTCTTTGCAATAAGTCTTTGAATTAACATAATTAAAATTATCATTTCATTTGTATTCATAGTTATACTGTCTAAATCAGAAAGGCCTCATTGTATATGAAAACAAACATTTTTTTATAAGAGTTTGGCATAATTAGTAGGTGTAATCAGGTTCTGACAGAACTGAGCCTACCATTATGTACTGTACTTTAGATATAGTTCTGAATCATCATCTCCCATAAGATGTTAAGTAAAATTTTCAAATTTCAACAGATAAATGTTCTTCATACCTAAGTTTTCCAAAGAAGGCTTGAAAACCTGTAGGCGAACAATATGCATGATTGGAACTTATCAGTAACATAGTAATACTTAAGGAGAAATGTGAATTATTCTCAGATCATAGGCCAGTATTTTCTGTTGCACTTTTTTGGGCAGTTAACTAAATAATTAAATAACATTTAATGGTTCATAATCAATATAATTTCTTGATTGATAGAAAGAATTAAAAAACAAACATGTCTTACTCAAACTGATGAAACCAAAACAGGGTTAGAACTGTCAATAAGGCTAATTTTTTAATGTAATTTTCAAATACGTCTCCAAAATAAAAACAATTACACAGAACAAATAAAGTATTAAAGAGTTAACTCACAGGTATATTTTTAGCTCTTGATCATCATTTTAGCTAATCCCAAATTTTTAGCCACTCTGGCCATAACAGGTATTGTAAAATGGTCACAGATGTTGCCGGTTTTATATTATCTCTCTGAGGATTTGTGGACAATTATGCACATTTGTCAACAGTGTTTTTTTCCTTTTCTAGTTGTTTGAGAATGACGTTTGTGCTTTAAAAGTCACAGATTAGTATTATATACTCAAATAGTTTTATGTGAAAACTAGACATTGAATCAAAATGTGACTCTTATCCAAGCAACAAGAAATAGTTATCTTTAAAAGTTTAATTTCATCTGATTGTTAAAATGTGATTTTTTTTTTTTTAACTTGGTCCAGTTGCTCAAAAGCATCTTGTACAATGGAGTCTTTGCAACCTTATCACATATATGGCATTAAATTAACCATTTAGCTTTTATTAGTTTCAACATTTAACATAAAAGGCAAAAACATACATTTTCTACCAATAATATTTGCCAAATAATTCAACATTATGATTGAATATAATTTTAAATGGTTTATTACCATTGTCACTAGTCTTTATGTTGAGCGTTTATTAGACGTATCAAAATAAAAATATTTCAGCTGTCAGATTAATTATCATTCATTCAAGTTACCATTCAGTGACTTCTTTTTAAATTTGACTAGCTGTTCCCTGGGGCTCCGCCTGAATAGTAGTAAAACAAGACAAACTTTAAAAAATCAATAAATAAACAGGTATCGTTAGCTAAGCGGAGGCAAGGTGCACTCCAAAATGCAGAAGTACATTGACTTGAACTGGGGCTGGCGCGTGAGTGAGGATGGCTCTGCCTGGCTCCCCACTCCTGACGTCATGCATTCCCCTCCCCTCGACCCGCGGCCTCTGTCTCAAATTAGTGCAAATATATTATCGCTTCTGCAAGCAAACTGTGATTCTTAGCGCAATGAGAGAAATCAACCGGAATGTTCAAGCACATTATAGAAAAAAGCCAGATTTAAATCTGTTAAGTAGTATTCTTGTTCGTTAGCTAAGTGGAGGTAAAGTACATACCCTGAGGCTGCCAAGTGAGTGAGGAGGGCCCTGCCCCACTCCCCTCAGCCCGCTGCATCTCTTATGGATCCACACAAATAAATGAGTACTGCAAACAAACAATGATACTTAGCGTAATGACAGAAGTCACAAAATTATGAATGTTCAAGCACATTATAGAAAAAAACCCAATCTAAATCTGTTAAGTAGTTCTCTCGTGCAAAGCAGACAGACAGACAGACGCTGGATTTTATTTATATAGAGATGTGTATTTCGCTGGGTATATAAATAAAAATGGCATACGCTTTTAATTATTACTACATGTGAAAAATAAAAATGTTATGTTATGTGCCTAACAAACCAAATGAAACTGAAAATTGTCTTTCATTTATTTTTAATGTACAAACAGTAAATAAAAACCATATCAAAGATAAAAAGCAAAGAACTGGTGTTAAATTGTAGGGTTCAATACTGAAAAATTCATACTTCATCAATTATATTGGGTTAGTAAATTATCAATACACATTATGTACTCTATATATATATATATATATATATATATATATATATATATATATACAGTGGTGTGAAAAACTATTTGCCCCCTTCCTGATTTCTTATTCTTTTGCATGTTTTTCACACAAAATGTTTCTGATTATCAAACACATTTAACCATTAGTCAAATATAACACAAGTAAACACAAAATGCAGTTTTTAAATGATGGTTTTTATTATTTAGGGAGAAAAAAAAATCCAAACCTACATGGCCCTGTGTGAAAAAGTAATTGCCCCCTGAACCTAATAACTGTTTGGGCCACCCTTAGCAGCAATCACTGTAATCAAGCGTTTGCGATAACTTGCAATGAGTCTTTACAGCTCTGGAGGAATTTTGGCCCACTCATCTTTGCAGAATTGTTGTAATTCAGCTTTATTTGAGGGTTTTCTAGCATGAACCGCCTTTTTAAGGTCATGCCATAGCATCTCAATTGGATTCAGGTCAGGACTTTGACTAGGCCACTCCAAAGTCTTCATTTTGTTTTTCTTCAGCCATTCAGAGGTGGATTTGCTGGTGTGTTTTGGGTCATTGTCCTGTTGCAGCACACAAGATCGCTTCAGCTTGAGTTGACGAACAGATGGCCGGACATTCTCCTTCAGGATTTTTTGGTAGACAGTAGAATTCATGGTTCCATCTATCACAGCAAACCTTCCAGGTCCTGAAGCAGCAAAACAACCCCAGACCATCACACTACCACCACCATATTTTACTGTTGGTATGATGTTCTTTTCTGAAATGCTGTGTTCCTTTTACGCCAGATGTAATGGGACATTTGCCTTCCAAAAAGTTCAACTTTTGTCTCATCAGTCCACAAGGCATTTTCCCAAAAGTCTTGGCAATCATTGAGATGTTTCTTAGCAAAATTGAGACAAGCCCTAATGTTCTTTTTGCTCAACAGTGGTTTGCGTCTTGGAAATCTGCCATGCAGGCCGTTTTTGTCCAGCCTCTTTCTTATGGTGGAGTCGTGAACACTGACCTTAATTGAGGCAAGTGAGGCCTGCAGTTCTTTAGATGTTGTCCTGGGGTCTTTTGTGACCTCTCGGATGAGTCGTCTCTGCGCTCTTGGGGTAATTTTGGTCGGCCGGCCACTCCTGGGAAGGTTCACCACTGTTCCATGTTTTTGCCATTTGTGGATAATGGCTCTCACTGTGGTTCGCTGGAGTCCCAAAGCTTTAGAAATGGCTTTATAACCTTTCCCAGACTGATAGATCTCAATTACTTCTGTTCTCATTTGTTCCTGAATTTCTTTGGATCTTGGCATGATGTCTAGCTTTTGAGGTGCTTTTGGTCTACTTCTCTGTGTCAGGCAGCTCCTATTTAAGTGATTTCTTGATTGAAACAGGTGTGGCAGTAATCAGGCCTGGGGGTGGCTACGGAAATTGAACTCAGGTGTGATACACCACAGTTAGGTTATTTTTTAACAAGGGGCAGTTACTTTTTCACACAGGGCCATGTAGGTTTGGATTTTTTTTCTCCCTAAATAATAAAAACCATCATTTAAAAACTGCATTTTGTCTTTACTTGTGTTATATTTGACTAATGGTTAAATGTGTTTGATGATCAGAAACATTTTGTGTGACAAACATGCAAAAGCATAAGAAATCAGGAAGGGGGCAAATAGTTTTTCACACCACTGTATATATATATATATATATTGTCACACATGTGCGCATTGGAGGTAGCTAAAGGGCTCAAAAGAAGGTAATTCCCAGTCAGACCAGGAGAGGACAGAGTGCACTAATCCTTTCTCTTATCTTCCCGTAGTCCAAATGCGGGAAATTCCGTCTGAATCCTATGATGTTACTTCCAGTTCCTCCTCAGAAGACGTCACTTCCGGTTCTGCTTCAGAAGACATCACTTCCAGACCAGCAGAAGAACCCACCTCCTAATGACATAATAATTATTATTATTGGAAATTAATTAATTAATTATTAATTTCCACATCCCAAAAAGTCACAACTTGAGGACCTAATTTCCAGTTTCGGTTCCATGATCCCTTCTCTTCTTGTATTTCAACTGTATATCCGACATGTTTCCTAACCTGTTCAGTTCTGTTTTGGACTCTTGTCTGTAAAAACCATTTCATCAAACTGTGTTGGCATCTGCAGCCAATTTTCAATTATACCAAAGGTGGCCCCAAACCTTTTGTTGTGTCAAGGCTTGATTATTTACTATATATATATATATATATATGGGGCACGGTGGCGCAGTGGGTAGCGCTGCTGCCTCGCAGTTAGGAGACCCGGGTTCGCTTCCCAGGTCCTCCCTGCGTGGAGTTTGCATGTTCTCCCCGTGTCTGCGTGGGTTTCCTCCGGGCACTCCGGTTTCCTCCCACAATCCAAAGACATGCAGGTTAGGTGGATTGGCGATTCTGAATTGGCCCTAGTGTGTGCTTGGTTTGTGGGTGTGTTTGTGTGTGTGTCCTGCAGTGGGTTGGCACCCGGCCCAGGATTGGTCCCTGCCTTGTGCCCTGTGTTGTCTGGGATTGGCTCCAGCAGACCCCCGTGACCCTGTATTCGGATTCAGCGGGTTGGAAAATGGATGGATGGATGGATGGATATATATATACTGTATATATAAAATATCCTAAATCTAAAAGTGCAATGATTTTGTGCAACGATTTTATGTGACATTTTTATGTCATGTTTTTTGTCATGGTATCAATCTTTTCAGAATTTATTGAACTTTAATGTGATTTTGTTAGATTTTCAGATTCTTATTCCGTTTTTGAATTATAAACTAAAAAATATCAAGAACTCACATCCCGCGAGACAAGACTTTGTGCCATGAGATTTAACCACGCCCGGGACCGTAAATAAAAGACAAAGATTAGGACTGCTACTGTACAGGCTTTTAAATATTCAAAGCGCTGCACGAGATGCAGATCACGTGGCATGGCAGCAGCAGCAATCCAGCAGCTGATCGAGCAAAGAGGAGGTAAAAAAAAAAAAAACTGTATGTTTTTCCCATTATATCACCGTTTAAGAGGGGGTTTTGGAGGAGTGACCGCGTCTCCTTGGGGTGCATTCAGCCCCCCTCTTCACAACGTGAACAGCAGAAGCGCAAAGTGGCTGGCGTGTAGTGCAGGCCGGGGGGATTGGCAAGTGAAGCAAAGTATAGAATATAATATATATATAGTGGGAATGGGAATCAATAAAAAAAATGAACAAGTTAATCACATAAATGTATGTAGTTAATTATGATCATGTAATTATTAAATTTATTCTCAGATGCAGCTGAAGTTCTCCCAGCTCAAGTCTGTTTATCTGGGTGTGTGGTGCCTGGAATTGTATTGGGTAAATAATGGAATAAATACATTTCATGTATGTTCTTTGTATACAACGATCTGTGTAAATGTAGGATAACAGGAAATACGAGGCAAGAAATGCTGAACACATAACTAAAACAGAAACTTTTTCCATGTTATAGTAAAAATTAATGTTGACATGAAATGTATAATATGTGAAGACTGAAGTTCAAATATCAAATACTTTCACAAAAGGTATAACAAAACAAGTGTGCCTTTATTCAAGAATATAACCAAAGAAATTATTCAATTTACATGTTGCTGTTAATATGTAAAAAACACATTTATCAATTGCATGGCTGGTGTAGAGGTAAGAACGGCTGCTTCTAAATCAAGAGGTTGCAGGTTCGATCCCGTGTCATCCCCGCATTTTCCGTTTCCAGTAGTAAGCTACTATTAGTATTACTATTATATAATAAAAACATACATTTGATTGGAGTCTGTAACACCCATTGTAAATTTTTGCTACTTGTAAAAGTAGGTTTGTTTTTTTTTTAATTCAGTTTTATTCTCTCAGTCACATGGTACAATGAACTTGCCTCTCCCTCTCTGAGTTGATGGTGTTTATCTCCTTTCTTTTCACAAGAGCAGCAATGATAACAGTTGGTACTGTGGTTGATGTCTGTTCAGAACTAATTGTTTAACCGGCAATCAAAGATACGATGCCCTGTGATCACTGTCAGAGTATCATGCGGCATTTGTGCTTTGACAACAAAGACACCCGTGCAGAATGTGTGAAAAATGACAGATTTGCATGTGCATGTGCAGTGCTACTCCTTATTTAGGAAAATATCCCAGTCGTCCTAAGGGTGAAAGACTTTCCTAGACTGTGTTCATAAAGCCATTGCTGGACAAAGGCAAAACCGTAACAGCAGACAACTTCTGTTCGCTGGCTAACAGACTGCTGCACTGCAACGCAACTCTCCTGGGCACCATAAAGTGGGACAGGAACTTCCACCTGTAGCTAAACTCACTTCAGGGCATGTGCAAGTTCTCCATGCTGGTGTTTAGATCTGGCAGTGCCATGCTGACAGAGTAAGCTCCCAAAAAGAAGAAGCCTGTCTGCATTCCCAGTACCATGCACCATAACGCAGAGGTTGGGCAAGACCAAAAAAAAGTAAACATGTTCAAATGACAAATCGTTCAAGTGACATGGCATTTTCAAACAATTGCGTTTTCATGCATGGATGTGCGTGTGCGTGCATGAGAGAGGCAAAGACAGATTTGATATCATTGAAGTGGTTACTTGAATTTAAAATAAACACTTTCTCAAAGGTATAACTAAACAAGTGTGTTTTTATTCAAGAATAAAACTGAAACAAAGAAAATTCAAGTAACAACATGATACCAAGAAGGCATGATTCACCAGCGTTTATGTGTCTGCTTATATTTCTTCAGCGATATCTTTTACAAGTAGCAAATCTTTACACCGACTGTTACAGACTCAAAGCAAGTGTTTTTATTATATATTAGTAGTACTAGGGTGTTGTACCGTGTTAGCTATTATCAATGTAGTGAAAAGTCAAGCAAAATTACACCTTTTATTGGCTAACTAAAAAGATTACAATATGCAAGCTTTCGAGGCAACTCAGGCCCCTTCTTCAGGGAAGAATGTACATTAGTAATAATAACAGAAGGTCACTACTCAAAACAGAAAATGCGGGGAAGACCTGGGATCGAACTAGCAACATCTTGATTTAGAAGCAGCTGTTCTTACCTCTGCACCAACCATGCAATTGATGTTTAGGCTTTGGTTTATACATACTGGCAACAACATGTAAATTGAATAATTTATTTTTCTTTGATTATACAGTATTTTTGAATAAAGTTGTGTGTGTTTTGTTATACCTATTGTGCAAGTATTTATTTGATATTTGGACTTCAGTCTTCACTTATTATACACTTCACGTCTGAATTTTGTCATTGTTATAACATGAAAAAAATTTCTGTTTTAGTTATGTGTTCAACCCTTCTTGCCTCTTTCCTGTCATCCTACATTTATCCAGATCGTTGTAGAGACATGACACACATGAAATGTATATATTCCATATCTCCCTATTATAAAAAAAAATCTTGGAAGGAGACAAGATGTGATTTTATCGGAGAGACACTTACACGTCCCACGAGACAAGTCTTTGTTCCAAGAGATTTAACCACACCCGTGGCCGGAAATAAAAGACAAAGAGTAGATGAAAAAGTAGAATGTCATAAAGAATTCAAAAATGTTGGCACGGTACACGTGCAAAGGAGGTTAGAGATAATAGGAGTATGAAAATTTGAAAGTATCATAAAAAGGATAATAAAGATCACATTGGTGCAAATAAATGGAAACTATTACTCCGTGAACAGCGAGAAGAGATCGAATATATTGTTCAGATTTAAACTTTAAGTCGGAGACTTGTAGATCGTCTAATTCGTGTTAACATCATTGAAAGAAAAAGTAGTGTTTCTTCCCAATGAAGAGGTGTATCCGTAAGAATTAAAAGATTACAAAAACGTTGGTGCAGTACACATGCAGAGCAGGTTAGAGATAATGGAATTACGAAAATTCAAAAGTTTAAAGAAAAGAATAGTAAAGATCGATTTAGCACAAACAAATGGAAATTATTACTCTGTGAAATAACGGAACAGCAAAAAGAGATTGAATATATTGTTCGGATTTAAACTTTTTAAGTCGGAGACTTGTTGGTCATCTAATTCGTGTTGCCATCAGGAAAAAAAAAGTAGTGTTTCTTCCCAGTGAAGAGTCATATCCGTGAGAACTAAAAGATTTGTTGTTTGGTGAAAGTAAAATCCCTCAAGAGAAAATTTCAAGCCCCGCGAGACAAGAGCTTGTCCTGCTCACATAACCACACACATGGTTCAATCATTTCTCATTTGTGTGAATGCTATTGTCAGACACATTTCTTGTAGAGAGAAAGAAACGATATTTACTCACCTGCAGTTATACGTTGCGTTGTCACAATGTAATTACAAACACAGAATCAAAATTCAATGCGATATTGATGAAAAGGTAAAAGTGAAAAGAGATCGAATATATGGACATAGGTGATATGACAGAAGTATGTAGATATCATTTGGCTTTAAACTTTAAGTCGGAGACTTGTAGATCGTCTAATTCATGTTGCTATCAGGGAAGAGTAGTGTTTCTTCCCAATGAAGAGGCCTATCCATGAGAATTAAAAGTTTTGTTGTTTGGTGAAAGTGAAATCCACATACACGAGTGGTAGAGATGTGAATTTGTTGGTGCAAAGTGCAGACGGGGTGGGGGGGTTAGTGAGTGAAGTGAGCAGGGGGCAAAGGTCCCTAGTAACAAAATATTATTTACCCTATACAATTCCAGGTACCTTACACCCAGATAAACAGACTTGAGCTGGGAGAATGTCAGCTGCGTCGGTGGGGAATGGGATAGCAGGCTGCTTGCTGCCTGTGCTGACTGACAAATTTGCAAAACAAAGATGCTGATGAAGCGGTGCGAAGGAATTTAAGGTGGCCTGGAATTACGACTTTTTTCGGAGGCTTCAGGAATTCTAGTGTTAAATGGGCATACATTAAAATGTGTGTTAAAACTTCATAAACACTGTCCTTAGTTGTTCATCACCATCAACGACTTGATAAAGTGCACCATGGAAATAACAGTATATTGCCCCTGGATCAAGACCTGTCCGAGGAGAAGCAACATAAAAGCAGCTCTGTGATTGTCATTTTGCAGTCACAACACTCAGAGAGCACTTTAGCAGCCCAGGAGCCGTGTCGGGGTTCATCTGCCAGGATGCATGTTGGTCAGCAACTCTAGCAGAGCCGAGGGACAGTGACTCTACTCATTTCTCTACTGACATACTTTTCAGTAGGCCCACATTTCTGTATTAAAAATCTTTTTTTTATTGGTCTTATGTAATATTCTAATTTTCTGAGATACTGAATTTTGAGTTTTCATTACCTGTAGGCCATAATCAGCAAAATGAAAAGAAATAAACACTTGAAATATATCACTCTGTGTGTAATGAATCTATATAATATACGAGTTTCACTTTTTGAATTGAATTACTGAAATAAATTCACTTTTCAATGATATTCTAATTTATTGAGATGCACCTGTATATACCTCACGCTTTGTCATTTATTACCATGATCTGAACTCCAAGATTTAAATGACAAAAGAGGTTTCACCACTTCCTACCCAGTCCCCCCAATCCACCCCCCTCCAGTCCTCATTTTGAAATGAAGTGTATGGCAGTGTAGGGCTGCACAATTATGTGTGGGCCAAGGGGACAAAGTAGTTGTAAGCTTTGATTCACTTCTGTATTGTTTTGGTACCAGTTCTGACATGCGAAAGCTGGTTATCGATGCCAAAATCTAAATTTTAGAACAGATCCAACAGTAATACACATACATGTATGATATGTACGGCATGCACCATAGAGTCTGTCATCATGTAATTCATTACAGCGTGGCACTCTGGCTGCACCTCCAGTGTATAATCAAAACAGGTCAGAGAATTACTGACACTCAGCTACCATTACTGGTAGATATCTTCACTACCCGATGCAACAGAAAAGCAAAAAACATTTGTAAAGATCTAACTCACTCCTCTTCCTTCTGAAAGGTGCTTCAGAACCCTGCATGCCCGCACTACCAGGCTGAAGAACAGTTTTTACCCTAAAGCAATCAGCCTATCAAATGCACAGCAATCACTTACCCTTCCTATAACAGAAACCACCACTGATTGAATTGAACATCTGAATCAACCACCCATAGTTCACACACTTATACATGATCCATGTGGAAATCATGACTATTACATTCACTGAAATCTTCACTGTGACTTAATTTATTTAGGACTTCATTTATTATTTATCTGTTTATACTTATATGTTTACCTTTACTTTTATTCTGTGTATATTTGGAACTGTTAATAGTAACTGTGGTTCTCATATTTAATGTTTTATATGTATATACATATGCAGTATATACAGTATATATACAGAATTATATAATCGCAGACTTTCGTTGATCCAAAATAGACTGAAATAAGATGAACATAATTATTTGCCTTAAAGATTTTTGCATTTGCAAGTCACCTTAGTTTCAAAATAACACCAAATAAGCATAATATACATTATGCTATTTTTAGTCACAATAAATGAAAGCATGATGCTCTGCAACCACTTATATTAGAGTAATGGATTTTGCTTTCAGGCAGTCTTGACTGAATGCATTAACCTTCTCAGCTGACAAAGGAACAGCAGGCTACATTACAGACAATACACGTTTTTTACCTTTAGTTTTGAGGTACTATGGTAAAAGCATTTACTGTATGTCCAGGCAATGCCCATTAGATGACTACTTAAACTTCTATTAAAATTATTTCCTTTACTTTACCCAAACTTAACAATGTTTGCATTTAGCTCTTTTGCTGTTGCTGGCATCATTTACAGTATGAACAATGACCATGCAACCAGCAATTTTCTCAACAATATGAGTAACCAGTTATCCTTGTTTCCTTGATGTATATTTAATATGTTATGATATCAGCCTAGCAATGAAAAATAATTTTGGCATCGGACCCAGTCAAGACTATTTAGTTTTTCTCAATTCATTGGCCATTTATGTAAAATTTAACATATGTCCTTGATAGGAAATGATGACACTGTATCAGTTCATGGCTTCTGTATTGTGGATGTTATCTAATACAACCTGTAACATTACACCTGATCAATCTTGTCCTTAAGAAAATAAATGTCAATGACAGTTATTTTTATTTACTGCTACAAAAGGCTAATAATATACTGTATTTTTTAACATATTTTAGTGAATCCAAATGTGTCTTGAGTATTTGAAAGTGTCAGGTTTCATTCCTTTTCTGAATTTATGGTATAGTAAGCAAGGGGTTGCGCTAAATAGAGGAGTACCTTGCCTCCATTACCCTCACTGAGTCTTGTGTTATAATAGATATACATTATGGCATGTAAGACCATTTCGTATATAGTTATTCAAAGTAAGTGCATATTTCACCTCTTTGAACAAGAATCATTAGATCATGTACATTTACCAATGTTTCTTTTGTTTTGGCTTGGTTTTTCTCTTTTTAAATTATTTTATTCAAATAAAATGGTGACTATTATCTTTTTACAGTGCCAGAGTTTCATTTAAACCTAACTGTCTAACAGCAAAAAACATGTCAGTGGATGGCAGAACAGTGAGGTGCATTGACTGTTGCTAACAGTAACCAGCCTATGTAGCAACCCAGTTTGTGCATGTGTATGACTCATAGCCCTCTTGAAGCTTTTATTGAATGTTACTTATGAACCATTGGATTCCCAGATATATGTTTTCTTCCACATAAGTTTTGGATTCTTTAAATTGCATACTGTTAATGTTCAACCCGTAAATTTGAAATTCTTTCCTAGGTAATGCATATCTAACTAGACATTCCAGTCAGCATAACTGATCAGGTAAACTTATTTTCCTTGAATTAATTCCCTGTTAACATTATTACTACTTTTGTTTTTCTTTCCATACTGGGAACAAATAGGTTTATTTACAAGTTTAAAGTAAATCACTATGACATAAAAATCCATCTTTACATCTTTCCATTTTTAAACCCACTGACAAAGAGCCATCTGGTCCATTTACAATGTAACTTTTTAACTCTGGTTGACTGAAACCATAAATCTATAAAACCAAAAGTGCTTTGTAAATTTTGAAAGTTAAGGAAAGCCACATATGATTACATAGGGCCATGTCAGTCCTTACCATTTTAGGAGAGGAGAATCGCTAGTTTGTTTTCAATTTCTAAATGTAATGTCATAATGTCATGCGTAAATAGTACTTTGAAATTCTAACTTGCATGTGTCCTCAAAACAGTGACAATAATACAGTAGCAGCCAAAGACATATACGAAGAAAAGTATATACTGTATAGAATGTCACAGGTATATGCATATCCCATATTCCAGAAGAAAGGAGTGAACAAACCAAATCTGCAGGATTGCTGTAGTCATTAATAATACTGTTTACCTTACTAAGGGTGCAGTACCACCCTCTGCAGTGCTTAATGATCTTGCGCATGTCATACACCCAATGCAAATGACCTACATTGTGTAGCTGAAGAAGTCTGAGAATCCAAGTTTTGCCTCAGACTTTTCAAGAAGTAAAAGAGTAATTGAGCCATCTTGACATGTACCAAAATATATTGTACTGACTTCAGTCCATCAGTGATAATCTCTCCAAGAAAAGTAAAGTTGCTAACCATCTTCACATCATTCCCTCCAATGTAGTGGAAGTGTTGTCTGTGTTCTTCTGTACTTCTAGAAATTTAAGACCCGCTCCTTTGTTTTGTTGTCATTAAGGGTGAGGTTATTGTCCTGGTACCACTGAGTCAGCAGGTGTATCTCTTCCCTGTAAATGATGTGAGATTGTTTTCATTTAAAAAAGCTGTTTTTAAATAAAAACATAGTTGTGTGGATATAGCCCAAAATATACATATTGGATATGCTTATGCATACAAGTGATAAGACAGCATACAGACAGTACAAGTGGCTGTTGGGTAGACATTTGACTTGAGAAAAAGAACTTTCCTTAATCTTCTTGAATGAGGCTAAAGGATTTGCAAAGTAATTCAACGTAGATGTTGGGAGAATGCACAAAGATGCTAACTGGGTCTACATTCAGTCTTAGTCTCCAATTGAGATATTTTATTACACAATTATAATACTTCAGTATGAAAATGCAATTTTTAGGATATATTTAAAATTAGTAATTATGTAGCTCCCTACACAAAGCTCCTTTCCAGTGTTATAGCTTGTATAGTACGGTATGCTGATATGACACTGATACAGTGAACATAAAGTGCTGTGCATATTTTTTAATAAGCTCTCTGTATTCTAGTTAAATTACCTTATGTCTGCATTGTTTTATTTGATTATTAATCAGCTTACTGTGAGGCAAACCAAAACTAAATGTTTTTCTTTTGAAATGTTGCATTTGGCTCATTTCTTACTACTGTGGAACGTGTAGTAAATACCTCTTCACGTATTTGCTGTTTGTATTTTCTAAAATCAGTGATGTCCTTAACCCTTAAACCGCCACATACTTGGGGTTAATACACCCCTGGACACCAAATACGTTTTTGCTGCATATTTTAAGTAAATGTCACAATTCATAAAGAAAATATGAAATTTTAATGGAACACATACTTTTTTTCATGCAAAGAGCAAGATACAACTGGCGCCATTGATGAAATTCAGTAAATCACCCAGGCAGTTGTGCTTGAACTGGCTTCACGCAAGCACACAGAGGTAAACGCTGATGATTGCAGGCTCGTCTAGTGCAGTGGCTGAATCCCAGAGACAGTGGTGCTGCAGTTCTGCCGGGGCCACCATTAGTCACAAGCTGGCTGCTCAACAAATATACGGCACTGACTGATCAGCTCCGGCATGCTGGCAAATTGCACCTAGACACGGCTTTAGCTGGTTGCGGAATTCAATGAATGTACGTCGCCGAATGTATATTACCTAATATACTCGGCTTCGGCGTGCTTCCAAATTGCACTGGAAGCCAACTCTAGCCGGTTCCGTCAGTTTAAGGGTTAAGTAGGTATGCATTTATTTCATGTCAATAGTAGAAATAGCATAACATGGGAGGTTTGAGAATGTACAGTATGTTGGGAAACTAAAAATTTTGGACTAAAATTAGTTAGCTATAGATGCTGATTTAATATAACTATGCTATGTAGTACGTGACTCTAGATTTACTTGGTAGCTATGGCTCATTTACAGAAAATGTTCTGCATGCCATTAAAGTTAATTTTAAAATGAAATTGTCAGCTTCACACAGAGAATAATTCCCTTATCTTCAGATCATTTATCTATCTATCTGTGCTTCCAATTGGATACAGTTTACATAAAGATAAATCTCTTGTATTTTTTTCTGACTTTTTGGCACATCCTTTTGCAAAATGGTTGCAGAATGTTGCCCAAGTAGGTTAGTGTAGAGCAATTGTTGCATATAGAGAGGTCCTCAGGATACAGGATAATTAAACGCCCTTACCTCTTTAGGCTCCTTAAATCCCATACAGAGCCATCAAAAGATAGAGCCATTCTTGACCAAAATTACACAAGGCATGAAATTGACCTTATTAGTGCGCACACAGTTGAGGACAGCCAAACATATATAAAAACAATTGAACATGAGGTACAATTAGAGACACTATAGTATTCAACAACAACAACAACATTTATTTATATAGCATATTTTCATACAAAAAGTAGCTCAAAGTGCTTTACATAATGAAGAATAGAAAAATAAAAAACACAGTAAGAAAATAAAATAAAAAAATAAAAAACACAGTAAGAAAATAAAATAAGTCAACATTAATTAACATAGAATAAGAGTAAGGTCCAATGGCTAGGGTGGACAGAAAAAACAAAAAAAAAAACTCCAGACGGCTGGAGAAAAAAATAATGTGTAGGGATTCCAGACCATTAGACTGCCCAGTCCCCTCTGGGCAAAATTCAGCAATTAGATTGCACATGGACTGCAGGAAAAAGCCAGAGATTAAGGAAAAACCCATTGAGAGCATGTAAACCCTCTTAGAGAAAACATCATGTAAAAACATGGTTACAGTGGAACCTTGGTTCACGACTATAATTCGTTCCAAAACTCTGGTTATAAATCGATTTGGTCGTGAGCCGAAGCAATTTCCACCGTAGAATTGTATGTAAATACAATTAATCCGCTCAAGACCGTACAAACTGTATGTAAATATGTATTTTTTTAGTTTTTAAGCACAAATATAGTTAATTATACAATAGAATGCATAGCGTAATAGTAAACTAAATGTAAAAACATTGAATAACACTGAGAAAACCTTGAACAACAGAGAAAACTAACACTGCAATAGTTCGTGCTATAGTGCTAGGAAACCGCTCACTAAAAACACTTCTTTTTAATGAGTTTTAAGCACAGGGAAAAAAATGAACATTTGAAAAATCTGTAATTTAACAAACCACCAAGAAAAATAACATTGCCACAATGCACGTTATGAACCGATCGCTGTAAACAGAACTGAAAACAAAAACAAGCCTTTTCTACCTTATGCATCCAGCCCTCCCTATCTCGCTTGCTCGCTTTCTCTTTTGTGTGTGCGTGTGTCTCTCTTTCACGAGCCTGGAGCGCCTGTGTGTGTCTCTCTCTAGCGCGCTTCTTTGTGTGTGCCTCTCTCTCGCGCTCCTGTGTGTGTGCCTCATTCTCGTGTGCCTGCGCCTGTGTGTGTGTGCCTCTCTCTCCGCCTGTGTGTGTCTCTCTCTGTCCCGCGCTTGTGTGTGTGTGTGTGTCTCTCTCTCGTGCGCCTGTGTGTGTGTTGCGCTCTGTCTCTCTTGCTCACTCGTTCCCAGCACAGGAAATGCACAGGGAGAGACTGAACATGTACAAACTGAAAGGGAAACTGGCTTGTTCATATGCCGAGTGTGTGGTCGTGAACCGAGGCAAAAGTTTGGCAAACTTTTTGGTCATAAACTGATTTGTATGTGTACCGAGACGTTCGTGAACCAAGGTTCCACTGTATTTTGTACTCAACTAAATTGTATTTTAAAATTACTTTGAGCTTTTAGTAATTGAAATTGTAAGCTGTAATAGACTGTGTTGTTGTCCAAGTGCATATCCACCACTGAACCTATGCATGTGCTAATTCAACAAATAATACAGGCAGTGTGTTCTGTTTGCAGATGTGTAGTTAGGTATTAAATTAGAAATAACAGCAGTTATCAAAATCAACCAGTTGAAAGCCAATTAATCTATGACTAGGTCATTTATTTAACAATGTTAAAAAGAGGGCGGCACGGTGGCGCAGTGGTAGCGCTGCTGCCTCGCAGTTAGGAGACCTGGGTTCGCTTCCCGGGTCCTCCCTGCGTGGAGTTTGCATGTTCTCCCGTGTCTGCGTGGGTTTCCTCCGGGCGCTCCGGTTTCCTCCCACAATCCAAAGACATGCAGGTTAGGTGGATTGGCGATTCTAAATTGTCCTTAGTGTGTGCTTGGTGTGTGGGTGTGTTTGTGTGTGTCCTGCGGTGGGTTGGCACCCTGCCCAGGATTGGTTCCTGCCTTGTGCCCTGTGTTGGCTGGGATTGGCTCCAGCAGACCCCCGTGACCCTGTATTTGGATTCAGCGGGTTAGAAAATGGATGGATGTTAAAAAGATGTATTAAAATGTGAAAATACACTAAGAAAATTTCTCTTGTTGCAAGTGATGAAAAGAGCATGGGGAATTTTTAAGTTGAATGGGACTCATTTGCTCTACTTTGTTGCTGCATTTTTTTGTTTATTTTATTGTAATCATTCCATGCAAATCGATCAAGTTTTACAAAAAAATAGAATTGAAAACTAGTCGACCCCCATCCCTGAGGGAGAGAACATGACCAACGGGGTAAAACTTAAGGTTTTTAAACATACCTAAATTGATGAGTTTAATAGGCCAATAGTGATGAATGGAGAAGAAAAAGAAATGCAGAGATAATTGCTTCCTCTGTGCTTTAAGAGCTTATTCTAAAATATAGATAGATAGTATAAAAGACTCAAGAGAAGACAACATAAAGGTTTGGGGTTTCCGGCCCCGTATATTGCAGATAAATCCACAATCAAAAAAACTGGTCAAAATATATAAACTCAAACAGTTCATATGCGCGACGCCATTCTAGGCGTCGGCGGCCATTTTATAAGGGAGGAGCCGGAAGTGGAGGAATGCTGGGAAGGAACCGTGAGGGAGGATGGGACTGATGACGTCAGGAAAGATGGCGGAGGAAGGGCGGAAGTAAACGTACTGTGGGAAGGCTTATGATGGCGGAGCATCTTTGTTCCTGGAAGAAAGTAAAGGAGAAAGGTTAGTACCCCGCCACTCCCTGCCGGCGAACATCTTCTGAAGCGTTTTAAGGTCCGTCCGCAGTCTCCTGTTCACGCGTGCGTGACAATAGATAGATAGATAGATACTTTATTAATCCCAAGGGGAAATTCACATAATCCAGCAGCAGTATACTGATACAAAAAACAATATTAAATTAAATAGTAATAAAAATGCATGTAAAAGCAGACAATAACTTTGAGTAATGTTAGCATTTACTCCCCCGGGTGGAATTGAAGAGTTGCATAGTGTGGGGGAGGAACGATCTCCTCAGTCTGTCAGTGGAGCAAGACAGTGACAAAAGTCTGTCACTGAAGCTACTCCTCTGCCTGGAAATGACACTGTTCAGTGGATGCAGTGGATTCTTCATGATTGACAGGAGTTTGCTTAATGCCCGTCGCTCTGCCACAGATGTTAAACTGTCCAACTTTACTCCTACAATAGAGCCTGCCTTCTTAACAAGTTTGTCCAGACGTGAGGCGTCTTTCATCTTTATGCTGCCTCCCCAGCACACCACCGCGTAGAAGAGGGCACTCGCCACAACCGTCTGGTAGAACATCTGCAGCATCTTATTGCAGATGTTGAAGAACTCCAACCTTCTAAGAAAGTATAGTCGGCTCTGACCTTTCTTACACAGAGCATTAGTATTGGCAGTCCAGTCCAATTTGTCATCTAGCTGCACTCCCAGATATTTATAGGTCTGCACCCTCTGCACACAGTCACCTCTGATGATCACAGGGTCCATGAGGGGCCTGGGCCTCCTAAAATCCACCACCAGCTCCTTGGTCTTGCTGGTGTAAGTGGTAAATATTATTGATTAGATCCTGCCAGGTTTTGAAAAAATTCTGTACAGATCCTCTAACTAAATATTTGATTTTTTCCAACTTCAAATAGTATAAAACATCGGTTTCCCACTGACTTAAAAGAGGAGAGTTAGGATTCTTCCAGTTTAGCAAAATAAGTCTGCCTCATAAAAGTGTAGTGAATGCAATCACAGTTTGTTTGTCCTTCTCCACTTTAAACCCATCTGGAAGAACACCAAACACAACTGTTAATGGGTTAGGAGGGATTGTGACACCAAGGCTTGTCTGAAAGGCATTTAAAAACTGTGGTCCAAAATTATGTTAATTTGGTGCAGGCCCAAAACATGTGACCCAGTGAGGCTGGGACTTGATTGCGGCGTTTGCAAGTTGGATCTTGCCCTGGAAACATTTTAGACAAGACAGATATGCTCGGTATATAATTTTGAGCTGAATAATTGTATGCTTTGCACATATGGAGCTTGAGTGAAGTCTCTGCATTGCTACTTTCCACTCCTTTTCTGGTATATTTTTTCCAATTGTCCTCTTGGATCTTTGAAAGGGATGAACTGTAAAATAATTTTATATATTGCAGAGATGGTGTCTGAGTACTTGAAATTGAGCAATATTTTTTCCAGGATGGACGAGGGTGCAAGATGAGGAAAATCGGGCAGGTTCTGTTTAACAAAGTTCCTAATTTGAAGATAGTGAAAGAAATGTGTAGCTGGAAAGTTACATTTGGAATGTAATTGTTCATAGGATGCAAAGATGTTGTCTATATAAAGATCTCTAAGCAATTTAATCCCAAATCTTTTCCAGATGTTTAAAACTGCATATGTTTGCGAGGGTTGAAAGAGGTGGTTCTCTTGCAGAGGTGCCACAGATAACAGCTTCTCCATCTTAAAATGCTTTCTACATTGGTTCCATATTCTGAGTGAGTGAAGCACAATTAGGTTATTAGTATATGTTTCCTTAGGAGGCATTAGCTGTCCGGAAATGTGTTCTTTTGAAATTGCGGCATGTTAAGTAACCGAAAAAGTTAGAAATATGACAGAAAAGGCGATATCCCTCCCTTAGTGATTACGGCAGTACAAGACTCACATGAGAACAAGATATACCATAGCTTACTTTACTGACGGTGTTTACGCGGTTACAGATGGGACGCTTATGACAGACTTTTATCAAGGTGGGAATCTTGATCTACGCAGTCTGCCATTTTTCGTCACCACGCTGAGAGGATTTTTCCGGACGGAGGTCCGACAGCTTTAAAGTGTATTGGCAGTAGGTTCATCCTTATATACTGGTTGCTCCACATGTAGGCTCTTTCTTTGGTCTCCAAACAAGGGCAGGAAATGACTGAACTCCACCTCCACAGAATACAGGAATAGCACAATGCAGTTGTCATTCTCCCAACAAGGAAAGAAGATTTTGTGCTGACAGAGGACAGAAGTATACTATTCTGTCTTTAGCCTGACTATACAATCCTCCAGTTGTCTTTGGCTATCTAATCCAATGCTTGGTTGGCAATTCTAAATGCTGAGCCCCTGTGTACCGTACTTGGTCTGCCTAATATAACAGTGTGCACAGAGATAGTGACATTATATTAATATTATAACAAACATATTATAAACAGTATATTGCCGATAACTTGCATTTATTGGGGCACAAAGCAGGAATATAAGAAAGTACTGCAGGATTTTACTTCTATTATGGACCAAGACTGTGTATGTTCATCTATTTGTGTCCAGGTTTTTATAACTTGTATGTTTGCTGCCCAGTAATAAAACTGGGCACAAGTTCTGAACCAGAAAGATCTTTATGAATAAGCATATAACAAAGACAGAGGTTTTAATTTCAATACGTGAGGTCGGATGGGGAAGTAACCTTCAGGGTGAATTTTTACCCCGTTGCATTGTGATTGATGATTCACAACCTTGGAGGAATCACTGAGGTGAAAAACCCTCAATTTGAGTACTAAACCACGTAAGCAGGTCAAGAAAAAGGTATATAGAACAAAATTTGTTTTGTTTTTATGTTGGAAGTGGTAACATCCCAAAAAAGTTTTTTGATAGAGATTGATACCTTTTATTATCAACTAGCAAAATACCCGTGCTTCGCAGTGGCAAGTACTGCCTTAAAATTTTTATTAAGAAGAAAATTAAACCTTTTTAAACTGAGGGAAAATATGCCAATAATTATTTGTTAAGGATCTCTTTGTATACCACATTGTCATTTCGGCCCTCCGGTTGTAATATGACCAAGCTGTGCGCTGAGCTTACTCTTGAGCATGCAATGAACAGTTGGCCATGTGAAAAGTAATCTTGTTTCAAATCTCACAGCTTGGATTGCTGCTATCATAATCGGTTTGAGTTTCATGGTTTGTTTCAATTACAACAGTATTTGCAGGACTTGTGTTGAAGTGACATTTGGCATCTGTCAAGCGTTGTAAGCATACAACCGGTTCACATCCAGCTTTTGAGAGTTTAAACATTAATAAACATCAAAGTGTCCACTACTGAAATCGTGACCTGTGAATCTAAGATGTTTAAGAGGCATTGGCGGTTGTCCAACGGTGTAAAATATTTGGCCATTTCAGTACACTTGAAAGTGACAACCAAACAATTCAGCGGCAGCCATCAACTCACATGCAGAACAATAGGTGAAGGGCTTAAGCATTTCACTCTTATAGTGCTCATGTGTAGTATAATTATCTCCTGTACTGTCATCAGTTCACACCTTGAACCTGTCCCAGTCATCTATAATAATAAAAGGCAAAGCCCTCACTCACTCACTCACTCACTCACTGACTCATCACTAATTCTCCAACTTCCCATGTAGGTAGAAAGCTGAAATTTGGCAGGGTTATTCCTTACAGCTTACTTACAAAAGTTAAGCAGGTTTCATTTCGAAATTCTACGCGTAACGGTCATAACGGTCAATAACGTTCAACGACGTCCGCCATGTTGAACTTTCTTATTTATGGCCCCATCTTCACGAAATTTGGTAGGCGTCTTCCCTGCGCTAACCGAAACCGATGTACTTACTTATTTCGATGATATGACGCCACTGTCGGCCGCCGTATTGAACTTTCCAACGTCACCAATTTTCAAACTTCCCGTGTAGGTAGAAGGCTGACCCCATCTTCACGGAATTTGGTAGGTGGCTTCCCTGCTCTAACCAAAACCGATGTACAATCTTATTTCGGTGGTATGATCCCACTGTCGGCCGCCATATTGAATTTTCCAAACGTCACTAATTCTCCAACTTCCCGTGTAGGTAGAAGTCTGAAATTTGGCAGGCCTGTTCCTTACAGCTTACTTACAAAAGTTAAGCAGGTTTCATTTTGAAATTCTAAACAACGCGCCATATTGAACTTTCTTATTCATGGTCATAACGGTCAACAACGTCGGCCGCCATATTGAACTTTCTTATTCATGGCCCCATCTTCACGAAATTTGGTAGGCGGCTTCCCGAATTTGGTAGGCGGCTTCCCTGCGCTAACCAAAACCAATGTACATACTTATTTTGGTGGTATGATGCCACTGTCAGCCACCATATTAAACTTTCCAACGTCACTAATTCTCCAACTTCCCTTGTAGGTAGAAGGCTGAAATTTGGTACTTATTTCGGTGATATGATGCCACTGTCAGCTGCCATATTGAACTTTTAACGGAAACCGATGTCCGTACTTATTTCGTTAGTATGACACCACTGTCGGCCGCCATATTGAACTTACCAACATCACTAATTCTCCAACTTCCCGTGTAGGTAGAAGGCTGAAATTTGGCAGGCTCATTCCTTACAGCTTACTTACAAAAGTTAAGCAGGTTTTATTTCGAAATTCTACGTGTAACGGTCATAACGGTCAACAACGTCTGCCATGTTGAACTTTCCTATTTACGGCCCCATCTTCTCGAAATTTGGTAGGCGGCTTCCCTGCACTAACCGAAACCAATGTACGCACTTATTTCGGTGGTATGATGCCACTGTCGGCCGCCATATTGAACTTTTCAACAGTCTTATGGGCCCATCTTCAAGTTATTTGGTACACGGGTTTCCAACGCTAACTGAATCCTACTTACGTACATATATACGTCCATAGCCTGCACCTCGGTCACCGCGTGAGGTGGCGTTGTGTCCCCCATCCCAACGCCTCCCACGTTGTTGGCTGGCTACCTGCCTATATAAGACTGTCCGTCGCCCGTCTCTACATTCCCTTCCTTGCTTCGCCACGGGATTCACATCTCCCTACTGATAACTACAGCCCTAATTTGTTTAATCCACGGCTTCTCCGTTGTTTTATTGTTTGTTTATGACAATTATGGGTATTGTATAGGTACTTTACAATTACTTTACATTGCTCAGGTACCCATTTCCTTTATCATTCCAACCCCCATTACCATGTCTATCGAGATGATCACCATCGATCAAAGAACTGTCACTTACCGAGTGGTTTCCATGCCCGGAGATACCACCTACCTTTTCCATTCTCTTTGTTACATATTGCATGGCCATATCAGGCTCACTCTTGATATCCGGAGGAAGATTCTGTCTTATGTATTGAATGACTGGGACAGGTTCAAGGTGTGGACTGATTACGGTACAGGAGATAATTATACTACACAGAAGCACTAGAAGAGTGAAATGCTTAAGCCCTTCACCTATGGTTCTGCATGTGAGTTGATGGCTGCCACTGAATTGTTGGGTTGTCACTTTCAAGTGTACCAAAATGGCCAAATAGTTTACACCTTTCGACAACCGCCAATGCCTCTTAAACATCTTAGATTCACAGGTGACGATTTCAGTAGTGGACACTTCGATGTTTATGAATGTTTAAACTCTCAAAAGCTGGATGTGATTTTATCAATGAAACCGGTTGTGTGCTTACAACGCTTGACAAATGCTAAATGTCACTTCAACACAACAAATCCTGCAAATACTGTCGTAATTGAAACAAACCATGAAACTCAAATCGATTATGACAGCAGCAATCCAAGATGTGACATTTGAGACAAGATTACTGTTCACATGGCCAACTGTAAGTTACATGTTCAAGAGTAAGCTCAGCGCACAGCTTGGTCATGTTACAACCGGAGGGCCGAACTGACAACATTGTATACAAAGAGATCCTTAACAAATAATTATTGGCATATTTTCCCTCAGTTTAAAAAGGTTTAATTTTCTTCTTAATAAAAATTTTAATGCAGTACTTCGCCGCTGCGAAGCGCGGGTATTTTGCTAGTTCAATACATAAAACACAATGTTCCTCCGGATATCAAGAGTGAGCCTGATATGTCCGTGCAATATGTAACAAAGAGAATGGAAAAGGTAGTTGCCATCTCCGGGCATGGAAACCAGTCGGTAAGTGACAGTTCTTTGATCGATGGTGATCACCTCGATAGACATGTTAATAGGGGCATGGTTGGAACGATAAAGGAAATTGGTACCTGAAAAATGTAAAGAAAGTCTAAAATACCTACACCATAACCATAATCGTAATAAACGAACAATAAAACAGCGGAGAAGCCTTGGATTAAATAAAAAGGCCGTAGTTATCAGCAGGGAGACATGAATCCCGTGGTGAAGCAAGGAAGGGAATGTAGAGACTGGAGCGACGGACGGCCCTATATATGCAGGCAGCCAACAACGTGGGAGGCGTTGGGATGGGGGACCCAATGCCGCCTCACACGGTGACCGATCTGCAGGCTATGGACATATATATGTATGTAAGTTGGATTCAGTTAGCGCTTGGAACCCGTGTACCCTTTTTTTTGAAGATGGGCCCATAAGTAACAAAGACCGTTGGAAAGTTCAATATGGCGGCCGCCTACCAAATTTCATGAAGATGGGGCCATAAATAAGAAAGTTCAACATGGCGGACGTTGTCGAACGTTATGACCGTTACGCGTAGAATTTCGAAATGAAACTTGTTTAACTTTTGTAAGTAAGCTGTAAGGAATGAGCCTGCCAAATTTCAGCCTTCTACCTAGACGGGAAGTTGGAGAATTAGTGACGTTGGAAAGTTCAATATGATGGCCAACAGTAGCGTCATACCATCGAAATAAGTACTGTGATAAATAAGTCGAGTAACAACTCAAAATCTGTTGGGGAATGGCCCTGTATATTGCTTGAAAGCAAAAGTTGCTCAAAAAATAGATGAAAAAACATCCAAACATTCGACAACTGCTGTGTAATGGTGGCTTTTATATGGGACATAAGATGGCTGCAGGAAGTGATGAAACAGGAAGTGACGTCATCAGAGGGGGACCGGAAGTGACGTCATCCTCAGGAGCCGGAAGTGTTGTGAATGATGGAGTAATAGCTGTCCCATTCTCAGGATTATTGTTTATGTTCTAAGTAGTTGTTTTAATTATCTTCTTTGGTTCTATAAGGTCAGAGAGAGAGGCATTACCACGAAAAAATTGTTACATTGCTCACCTTAGGACTTGTTGACTGCTTCCCAAGCGCACGTGTGTGACAGTATGTACATTGGTTTCGGTTAGCGCAGGAAAGCCGCCTACTAAATTTCGTGAAGATGGGGTCAGCCTTCTACCTACACGGGAAGTTGGAGAATTAGTGATGTTGGAAAGTTTAATATGGCGGCCGACAGTGGCATCATACCACTGAAATAAGTACGTACATCAGTTTCGGTTAGCGCAGGGAAGCCGCCTACCAAATTTCGTGAAGATGGGGCCATAAATAAGAAAGTTCAAAATGGCAGACATTGTCGACCGTTATGACCGTTACGCGTAGAATTTCGAAACAAAACCTGCTTAATTTTTGTAAGTAAGCTGTAAGGAATGAGCCTGCCAAATTTCAGCCTTCTACCTATACGGGAAGTTGGAGAATTAGTGATGAGTGAGTGAGTGAGTAAGGGCTTTGCCTTTTATTAGTATAGACTAGCAAAATACCCGCGCTTCGCAGCGGTGAAATACTGCCCGAATATTTTTTTTATGAAAAAAGTAAACATTTTTAGACTGAGGTAAAATATATAAAAAATTAATTGTTAAGAATCTCTCTGTATACTACGTTGTCAGTTCGGCTCTCCGGTTGTAATATGACTAAGCTGTGTGCTGAGCTTACTCTTGAACATGCAACATACAGTTGGCCATGTGAAAAGTAATCCTGCCTCAAATCAATGACAACCTTTTGTAGTGTCTGTCCCTGAGACTTATTAATTGTTATTACGAGGCAGAGTCTTACTGGAAATTGAACGCGTTTGAATTGAAATGGGAGATTAAATGGTATAACGGGGATGCGAGGAATAAAAACTGTGTCACCTGAGGCACTGCCAGTAAAAATAGTTGCTTCAATTAGGTTGTTTTGTAGAGATGTCACCTGAAGTCTTGTGCCGTTACAAAGTTTCGGTGGCTGTAAGTTTCTCAGTAACATCCCAACCTTCAAAATGATATTATGCTCAGGAGTGCCTGGAGGATTTAGAGTGTTGAGAAACTCTACCAGCATAATGTACCGCGTCTTCTACTTCTACAACTGAATCAACAGTTGATATGTTTTTGATTGTGAAGGTAGTTCTTGAAGTAAAATGTGGTTTATAGTCGTAGTCATGTCATTTTTTGGTGTCAGGATAGCTCTTTCTCTTAACCATGAGACGTCACTTTGGTGTAGATTTCGTAGATCGGGGTAAACATTTTGAAGAAAGCTTTGTAAGGTATTCACGATGAGACAGAGATTTGTAGGAATATTTATTTTACGGTTTTCTTGTATGAAGGTTCCATCACCTATACTCATCAGAAGAGCAGAGAACTCCTCGGCTTTTTGTCGCTTTCAAATGAACTCTCATGTTTATTTTAAAGTAACAACATGGATTTGTGGCCAAGGTATGAAGATTTCAGAGATGCTTTAACTTCATCAGCATGTTCCTCTGGGCACGACTGGTAGGGTTTGGCGGAAGTCTCCAGCCAGCAACACTGTCAAGCCTCCCATAAGTTTGTTGGTGTTTCGGATGTCTTGGAGGGTCCTGTCTAAAGCCTCAATACCTGCTCTGTGTGCCATAGTGCATTCATCCCAGACAATAAGCTGACAATGTCGCAGCACTTCAGCCATGTTGCTCTGCTTTGATATGTTACACATGGGGGATTCAGTATGGTTGAGGTTCAGAGGCAGCTTGAAAGCTGAATGAGCAGTTCTGACACCCTCTAGAAGAGTTGCAGCAATGCCAGAAGAAGCCACAACTATGGCAATGTTACGTTTTGCTCGGATTTTGCAAGGAGAAGGTTTATTAGGAATGTCTTACCAGTTCCTCCTGGAGCATCAAGGAAAAACACCGTGTAGTGGCAGGCCAACGCTGCTCATGATTTGCTCATAAACTGACTTTTGGTCACTATTTAGCAAGCACTCATTATTTGTAACTATATTGGCCAAGTGTGAGGTGTTGTAAGATGTCTCTTTCAAGTACTCGGGATTTGAAGCAAGTTGTGCCAGTCCTGGTAAAGGTGAAGGCAAACCGTAATGATGAAGAGATTGACCTCCAATAGCAATGACGTAGTTTTCAAGCAACTGTAGACACTTGTTATAGATCAAATTTAACCACTGGTGGACTTCTGTTTGTATATGATCTCTTTCAGTCTGTCTCCTAACATCTTCTGCTATGCTGTGTTTATGTTTTTCCCATAGGTTTAAGGGGTTTTCTATTTGGCAGAACACCAACATGACAGCAAATAGTTCACGGATCTTTTGAGGTGAGCGAGATAGAGTAGCTTCCTGTAGAGTCTCGTCCCAGTTGATATCGTCATGTAATAAACCGAGTGCCCTGCAGGCTGACTTATAGGTCGGATGTAGGACACCATCAACTGTTCTGAGAGATTTGAAAGATGTGGGACCTGTGATTTTGTTGAGCAGGAGTCAAGATGGTAGCATTCAGAGTTATTCGGTGTACAGTGTAGACCCGTCCCAGTACATGATCCTTTTTTACTCCCGAATATCCTGGTACAGGGTTGCTCTGTTTCCTTCGACAAAACATGTTGTTTGCCCTTACATAATATGATGGAATTTCATTATAATGAAGTTGTTTAGCAAAATCATCGTGTTTGCAAAGGTCAAAGAACGCTAAAAGGGTCGTTTGTGGTGGATTGTGTACTTTATCGGCAACATTGCCTTCTGTGAAATAAATTCTTTGTCCGTTCTCAAGATGCACAGCAAGATGAACGACCGGAGGGAAACGTTCATGAATGGGAAAACAGAAAATGCTCCAGGCTGCTTCAGAGCTACTAATGTAACGACCAGCTTTGTATCGAGATACTTCGTCATTTTGAGTTTGTATTGTAAATACTGCTTGGTCACTTCCTTTGTTAACATACTTGCAGATGTATTTGATCGATTTTACTGAATTGCAAAATTCAACATTGATGTGAGCATTGAAGAAGCGGGACAGCACAGGACTATAAGGGACCACCCATCTGTTGTCGATATCTACTCCTTTGATGTTAATTGTATGACCTCCATCAGCAGGTGCGCGCCGCGGTACTGAGGGTAACCATCTTCTCCGGTCTGAGTTTGTGAGATGAACGACGCGGGTACTTCTTAGTGCATATTCTGTTGCTCATGCAGGGCGAGTTGATATTATGAGGTCCACATGGGCCGTGAATCATGTTGGATTTTACTATTTTGTGTAGGGCAGGGTCAGTCTGTGGATCAGGAATTTCTGCACGGATGAGTTGATCGATGAGAGCTGGTTTAATCCTATCCTTTAGCCACAATAGAATGTGTGCATGGGGAATACCTCGCTTTTGCCACTCTATGGTGTACATGTAGCAATTTGTACAGCCGAAAATGTTACTCTTTGTGAGCAAGTCTATCATTTTGCGGATCTTGAGATGAAATACACGACTGATAAGGTCGTGGCGATCGTGAGGTTTTTGATGTGGAAGGAGAATTTCAGAGATCTCAGGCCATTTAGGATTGCAAGTAAATGTGATGAATAAGTCAGGCGGCCATAACGACGAACATATGTCATTGCGTCTTGTGTACGCTCGTGCATATAGCGAGGTCCTCCAGTGAAGGATGATGGTAATATCACAGCTTGACCAAGTTCTGTTAAATTAGTGTTGTTTTTGTCAATAGCATCTTTTAAGTGAACGTAATTTTCAGTCTGTTGTTTTTTTTTATTTAGTCTGATATAATTTAGTCTTTCTGATTCAATTTTTGCGTACATATCAACTAAAAACTGATTTAATAAAGTTCGGAAGAAAAGGATATTATTAGCATGATGTTGTCTGATCATAAGCTGGTATGAATAGAAGTTTGCTGCAGAGACGGGTTTTGTTCATAGGTAACTTACTGGCTGAACTTGAGGTATAGACACAGAATAGCCGTCTTCACCATAGCAGAACATGAGAGGATATTGAAGTGCATCATAGGATCTGTGGGTTTCTTTAATGCGTTGCAGTTTATTGTCTCTGGTTTTCAAGACAATATCTCTATTGTTGAACGTTTGCCCAACGATGACAACACCAACTTGATGAACTGTGGGTTTATTAAATCTGCCTTTGTGTGCATGTAATGGTTTTTTGTCTGCGTGAATGACAACTTTGAAGTGTTTGTCATCATCTGAAATACTGTCGATTGTGGAGTGGAAGTCCTGGATGTAAGTGTTACAGTCATGGAGCATTTTTTGTAATTGCTTGACCAGGGGCATGTTAAGTCCAGAAAAATTAGCGCAGTGGATTTGTGCTTCCTTTTCATCGTCCCCGACGAAATAAATTTGCAAAAATTTGTGTTCTTCACTTGGCATAGGTAAAAGACTGCCAATCAAGTGATACACTTGTCCCTGAACTTTAAATGAAGGCATAAAATTTCCCTCAACGATTTGGTTAGCACCAAATGATGTTATTTGAAATGTGCTGTTGTACTTTCGAATGTTGTTCAAGAAATGCTCACTTTGAGGATGTTCGCCATTTAACAGGCCCTGAAGAAGGTGAGGAAGCTTACATAAAGGAGTGAGAGAGACTTTACCACCGTTACAGCACAAACCAGGAGACTCGCATTTCCACTTCTTTGCTTGACAATAGTCACAGTGAACATCCATGGATCCAATGTGTACTGTTTTGTCAGACTCATAATGTATGTTTGGGTCGTACGCAAATCCACAATTGGCTTTTTTGAGCCAAACCTGTTGTTTTCGTATGAGTCATTTTCATTATTGGGATCGTATCTAGAAACAGAACCTGTATTAACTTGTGGATTTGCCTCCGTGTATTTAGCGACAGCGTCTCTATGAACTTGTGGATTCGCTTGCGAGTATTTAGCGACAGCGTCCGTATGAACTTGTGGATGTGCTAGCGAGTATTTAGCGACAGCGTCCCTATGAACTTGTGGATGTGCTTGCGAGTATTTAGCGACAGTGTCCCTATTAACTTGTGGATGTGCTTGCGAGTATTTAGCGACAGCGTCCCTATTAACTTGTGGATGTGCTTGCCAGTATTTAGCGACAGCTTCCCTATTAACTTGTGGATGTGCTTGCGAGTATATAGCGACAGCGTCCCTATTAACTTGTGGATGTGCTTGCGAGTATTTAGCGACAGCGTCCCTATTAACTTCTGGATGTGCTTGCGAGTATTTAGCAACAGCGTCCCTATGAATTTGTGGATTTTTCTGCGAGTATTTGGCGGCAGCTGCATGAAGTTGATTCCGTCTAGCTGTATGAGAAAATCTACCACGACGTCTGATACGCCTCCTTTTTACTGTGTTCTCACAGCCTGGATTGCCGCTGTCATAATCAGCTGGATTTGTGTTGAAGTGACATTCAGCATGTGTCAATCGATGTAAGCATACAACCGGCTCCATCAATAACTTCGCATCCAGCTTTTGAATGTTGAAATAATCATAAACATCAAAGTGTCCACTACTCAAATTGTCACCTGTGAATCTAAGATGTTTAAGAGGCATTGACGGTTCTCCAAAGGTGTAAAATATTTGCCTATTTCGGAACACTTGAAAGCGACAACCAAACAATTCAGTGGCAGCCATCAACTCACATGCAGAACCATAGGTGAAGGGCTTAAGCATTTCAGTCTTATAGTGCTCCTGTGTACTATAATTATCTCCTGTACCATCATCAGTCCATACTTTGAACCTCTCCAAGTCATTTAATACATAAGACACGATGTCCTTGCGGATATCAAAAGTGAGCCTGAT
Organism: Polypterus senegalus; assembly: GCF_016835505.1. NCBI lineage: Eukaryota > Metazoa > Chordata > Cladistia > Polypteriformes > Polypteridae > Polypterus > Polypterus senegalus. The sequence continues at coordinate 158,892,192 of NC_053156.1, read as the reverse complement.
ATGTCCGTGCAATATGTAACACAGAGAATGGAAAAGGCAGGCGCCATCTCCATGCATGGACACCACTCGGTAAGTGACAGTTCTTTGATTGATGGTGATCACGTCGATAGACATTTTAATAGGGGTACAGTTGGAAGAATAAAGGGAATGGGTACTTGATCAGTAAACAAAGTATAAAATATCTACAAAATAACTATAAGAATCGTAATAAACGAACAATAAAACAGCGGAGAACCCGTGGATTAAATAAGATTAAATAAAACCTACACAATAAGTATAACAATCATAATAAATGAACAATAAAACAGCGCAGAACCCGTGGATTAAATAAAAAGGTTGCCTCGTTAGCGAAGCAAGGAAAAAGGACTTTCTTATATGTTGTTCGTTTATAAAACAGTGCAGAAGCTGTGAGAAAGCTGCTTCACAAAAACTCGGGAGCCTAATATGGGCAGGCAGTCAGGCAAAGAAAGTGAATGAAATAAGTATAATCATAACAAACGAACAAAACAACAGCAGAAAAGCTGCGGATTAAATAAAGGAAATGGGTACTTAAACAGTAAACTAAGTGTAAAATATGTACACAATAACTGTAACAATAGTAACAAATGAACAATAAAACAGCGCAGAACCCGTGGATTAAATAAAAAGGTTGCCTTGTTGGCGAAGCAAGGAAAAAAGGACTTTCTTATATGTCGTTTGTTTATAAAACAGCGCAAAAGCTGTGAGAAAGCTGCTTCCTTGTCGAAGCAAGGAAACGAATGAAGACACCGCAGCGAAGAATGGCCTTATATGGGCAGGCAGTCAATTACGTGGGAGGCGTGCTGATTTCCACAGCAGCCGCACCTATGCATATGCTAAAACAGTGGAGAACCTATGAAAAGGCTGCTTGTTTGGCGAAGCAAGGAAATGAATGAACACACCACAGCGAAGAACGGCCTTATATGGGCAGGCAATCAATTACATGGGAGGCGTGCTGAGTTGCGCAGCAGCCTTACATATGAATATGCTAAGTGTTGACTAAATAGAAGTTGAAAAGATATATGTTTTCGAATGTGATCGCACAATTCAGATCGAGTTGACATTTTGTCTGTGCACAGTTTCTGCCAAACACCACCCTGACCATCTCATCTTCGTCTGCATAAGCACAGTCCTTCACCCGTGAATATTTAGCGGCAGTGTTTCTATTGGATTGCCGCTGATGGACGGCCTTATGTGGGCAGGCACTAAATTACGTGGGAGGCATAACTCGGCCTCCCACGTCCATCGACCAGAAGTCTATTATAGTATATGGACGAAAAAATAGGTTCCAGTTATGACCATTACGTGTAGAATTTCGAAATGAAACCTGCCCAACTTTTGTAAGTAAGCTGTAAGGAATGAGCCTGCCAAATTTCAGCCTTCTACCCACACGGGAACTTGGAGAATTAGTGATGAGTCAGTGAGTGAGTCAGTGAGTGAGTCAGTCAGTCAGTCAGTCAGTGAGGGCTTTACTAGCCATAATTATTTATTGATGGGTGAACACTTCCTGAAAGACACATTTGTCCAAATGGGGTGGGTTTGAGGATACGACTGTGAGTGAATGAAAAGGTGGAGAGAGCAACATACAATTGTCCATGACTGAAAACTGGTTTTGGCAGATACAGGCATATTTTTTTGAAAGTTTGGCCCTGTGCCTTATTAATTGTCATTGCAAAGGCCAATCTAACAGGAAATTGTCTGCGTGTAAAAGCAAAAGGCAAATTTGAATCTGATGGGGTCAGGGAAATCCGGGGAATAAGGACAGTTTATGAGGTAACAGCTGCGATAGTTTTGTAAAACTCCAATACATTGCGCTGAATGCTGGTAACGGGCAGGCGAGCAAGACAACAAAAACACCATGCTCTTAGTATGGTATGAATTAGGTTTTTGTAGACAAAGGTTTTCCCTGTTCCTGCAAGACCATCTAAGAAGAAGCATGTCTGTCGCGGATGGGAATCGCTATATGCAGCGTGTAAAACAGTTTGCAAGGCTGGACGCGGGAGGAGAGTTAGAATTGGCGGGTGGGGCTCTGTTGTGCGTATCCCATGATGCGGGAGGAGGGTTAGAGTTGGCCGGTGGGGCTCTGTCGTGCGTATCCCTATCCCATGGTCTCTGTCTTGCGTGCCATGGTCAACATAGTGTATAGAAAAGCAGCCAGAACCAAAAAGAACAATGAAAAGTCAACATGGCTCAGAGGTGCATGTGGACTATAGCAGAGACGAAAGCGACTGAGGCTGTGTTTGGTGAGGTGTTGCGTGCGGGCACATGAGCAGGCAGTGTGCATGCCTCGAGAGTGAGGGTGGATACATGAGGAGGGTTAGACTTGGAGGGCGGGGCTCTGTTGTGCGTATCCCATGACGCGGGAGGAGGGTTAGAGTTAGCAGGCGGGGCTATGTCGTGCGTATCCTATGGTCTTAGAGTTGGTGGGCGGGGCTCTGTGAGTTGGTGGACGTGGCTCTGTCATGCGTATTCCATGGTCTCTGTCTTGCGTGCCATGGTCGACTGCATAGTGAATTATACAGTATATATAGATAGTAAAGGCATTACTAGTGTGTGTATAATAACTATTACTTTGTGAAATTACTCATTTTTAATTTATTATTCACATATGGCTACAAAGCCTTATTTTCAGCAGCAATTCCTTCAGTGTCCTAATTGTAAACTCCTTAATTAGTCATGTTTGCGTGCTTATTGGCTATTTGAGAAAGTGTTGGAATTGCATTAGCACCACTGAAACCTGTTATTCTGCAAAGTACTGGTACAGTATTCCTAAAGTTCAGTTCACATAATAATGTTAGAACTTATTTTTGTAACTTGGTTGCTAACGTTTTTCATTTAGGATCTTTTTAATGTATGGATCAGGGTATTACTCAGGAATATTTATTGAATTATAAGTTTCCCCAAATATTGTGTAGGTGGATTTTGACAAAGACAGAAATTTGTTAGATTATGTAGAGTGAGGTTGCTTGTTGGATTATTTCTGCATTGACAATCTTTACTATATTTATATGTGCATTTTATTGTACAGGATGATGCTACCACAACCACCACCAGGAAAAGCGGTTGAGGAGGTGAGATGAGATGAGAGATGTATAGCAATTAGCAACCTTGTTTTTGAGCCCAGCTGCACCAATGCTCGGTGTTCTGTAAATGAAGTGCTTGATGAAATCCTGCCTTGCATCTGCTTGTTGTCACAGACTCTTCTTCCCTATGTGTTCTCATGAAATTCAAAAATATATTTACGGCGCTTATTTAGTGTCAAGCCCCAGAAAATGTACATGAGATAGATGCACCCAGTAAGGAAAAGTTTTAAATCCATTTTCTACTTCCTTATATGGTGTGAAAGAAACAACCGGACACACAACGAAGGTTTGGGGTAGCCAACCGTATAGTTTAAAAGCAAAAGGCTTTAAAGTAGAGTACAATGTGTACTGGTTAGAGTCCAAAACAGAGCTGTTTAGGAAAGGAGGATGAGGGGTTTTTATAGCTGGTTCACAGGAAGCGACATCCTCTGGGCCAGGACAGAGAGGATTTCTCGTGTTTGGTCTGCGGAGAGAAAAGAGAGAGGTTCAGTGCACCCCACCATGCCCTGGCCTGGTGTGGATTGTCGTTTCCTGGTCCCTTTGGTTGACTCCCAAGCACACATGTGTGACAATGGGTGCAGTTAGTTTGAAAGTGTTTGTGCTAGATTTCTTATCATTAGTTTTGTTTATTTTGAGCTTTTGTTTAGTCCATGTTGTTTAATTTGTTTGAGCATTAATGATGTGCTGCCTGCATTTGGTGACATGCCTAGGGCATTTTAATCATACATCTGAGCAACTGTGCTTTTTACATCAAACAGATTCTGTAGCAAAAACATTTGATGTAGAAAAAACATTTGGTGTTTTGATAGTTTTGAAATGCAGACACTTTTTGGTTTTTACTTTTATTTTTTTAACAACAAGGACCTTAAATTCTAGATTGACTAGAAGTCACAGGAATCTTTTTGTTTTTGTCTTGCCTCTTTGTCCATAAGCTGGGACCAGTCAGCCAACCGCATCAAACCCTGTGGTGACTGTTTTCTGTACTTTTAAGTTTGCCATTCAGCATCAGGGGTTCTTTTGTATGACAGTTCAATTAAAACATTTATGCAGCTCTTTTGTTTCTCTCCAGTGAAATAGCAGCAATCTTACGTTTATCTACTTTATCAAACTCACAGATGGCTGTTTTTTAGTACATGCTTTCATTTAGTCTGCAAAGCTGCCCTCCAAGACCTAAACCTTGTATCTGTTTAGGCAGCCAATCCACAATCTAGCTTGTGGTTGCCATATACCTCTCTTTTGTCTATGCAGCTGGCCTTTCCACATAAGCACCAGCTGCCTCATTTTTTCTTGTCAGGGTAGCTGTCTGATTCTTCATATTTAGTGCGAGCCTGTGTCCTGTCAAGTGGCATCTCATTTCTGTCCAGTCATCCTCCTTTGGGCTATGAATACTTTATATTCTACTTCCAAAACTGGTATGCAATTTGAGTTGAAGTCTATTTTTATTTGGATTATAAGTATTTGATGTGCCCTTTAATTTCTTGATTTTGGCCACTGCTTTCCCAAACCTTAAGCTCTGGTTGCTAACGTTATTGATAATACGAGAATTTATATGTAGAAAAATAGCAGGTTACAAGATCTTACTTTATTTCTGTCAGGTTAGTTGAAATGCAAAATAATATTAGCTCCAACAAATATAAAGACAAATTCTTGACAAAAGAAGTTTTGAACACTTACACTTATTTCTTTGCACCTGTATTGTTTGTTTAGTAAGTGAATTCAGCTTTATCTCATGTTAGTTGTGGATATTTCATGTTTGTCTTTATTTTGCATCATCATTTATGTCTGTAGTACTAGGGTGTTGTACCGTGTTGTACCGTGTTAACCATTATGAATGTAGTGAAAAGTCAAGCAAAATTACACCTTTTATTGGCTAAGTAAAAAGATTACAATATGCAAGCTTTTCAGGCAACTCAGGCCCCTTCTTCAGGCAAGATGTAATCAATGGAGGATCATCTTGCCTGAAGAAGGGGCCTGAGTTGCCTTGAAAGCTTTCATATTGTAATCTTTTTAGTTAGCCAATAAAAGGTGTCATTTTTCTTGCATCATCATTTATACATACTATTGCAACACACTGATCTGTGAGAAGATATGCAGGTAAGAATCCACAGGGGTTGAGCTATGGGTGCTCCAGCAGCATAAAAAAAGTTTTGCTGAACAATGGAGTAGGTTGGACTGAGAAAGAATGAGAAGGTGGACACCACAGTAAGTAGAGCTCACAAAGATGCTGATTTAACTGAGGAAGTTTAAGTACTTTAATGGCTGTCCCCCAAAGTCAACAGGGGCAGTTAGTTCAGGTCCCCACTGGAAAAGAGCAAATAGACATGGCTTCCAAGAGCCATTAACTGTTGTTTGGGTCTTTGTGTGAGTCATCCTTCTACCATATCACAGGTTGTTCTAAAACACTAAGTCTGTTAAGGAAAGTGAATGTTGGATGAATTTAAGAATATGACCATATTATATTTTGTTTGAGGAGAGATTATAATAACAAAATTAATTACCAAATGTTAAAATAAATAATTTACGTGATTAAAACCTCATGTATAGAACTCTTACTCATTTATAGAGTATTCTGGTGGCTTAAGAAAGCAAGAATTAGCAGTAATTGCATCAGCCAAAAATGGACGACCAGTGATTTCCAATGGTCTTGTTACCTATCAGTGAAGCTTCTTTTAGCTAAATACAATAATATGTTGACTAAAAGGTCCCAAGCACTTATTTCTTACCTTCTTAAAAACATACACTTACTAGTTAATATATCTGAGTTTAAGTGTATACAATCTAATAATAATAACACTGTATTAGTGTTTGCTTATACAGTATATTTGCTTATCTTACAATATTATTTATTTGCATGTATCCCAATATTCTCTTCTTTAAAAACATTTACTCATCCTATGAGTCACCATTAAGTGCTCGCTGACTAATTCGTCTCTCCAAAGAGGCTCTTGCCTGTCAAACTATACACACAATCAAAAAGTAATGCTAGCTTTCCCTTATAAGTTTTACAATATTGTCTTGTTTACACAAATTATTTACTTAGAACCTGTAGTTAAATAATTGTACTTTCCTCATGCATATTAAATATTACAAGTCTTATTTCACAAATTGTAAAAAGCACTATGTTGTCACCACAGTATGCTGATATAATTGTAGACACTTGTTTGAACACTCTGCCAGGGTTGCGTGAAGCCAGCAGCATTTGGTATACGCTGTACACATTTCAAGTTAATTCTATTTTTTTAATAGGAAATGTTCACCTGCCTCATCATGTCATAGAATGCATAAAATGATCAAAATATGTTTTTTCTTCTTGAGGCAATGTGAATATTCTAGATCAATATGTGGAATTACTTCTTGCGTGATATTCCCTTGGCACAAAACATATTGATTATTGAAACCAAAAAAATGATGTGGTTTATTGTATGTGTAGAATCTCAATTTGAAATGTAATGGTAGTTCAGTAAAAGACAAATACAAATACAAAGAAGGATTTATTAGTTTAGACACATCGGTGTAGAAAAAGAACTGCAGATAGATAAAGGCAAATTTAGAAATCTGCTAAAGTAGTGAAATGGCTCCAGTAACATAATCAATGTGTTTTAGAAGGTCTGGAGTACAGCATTAGACATCAAATTTTTAAAGTAGATGGAAAAATTCAATTTAAGCTAGATTTGTATTCAGTCTCACATTTCAGTGTCCCAGTACAATATTACTGTGCTGCTGAAGCAGGCTGTAATTTGATGGCATGTCCTGGACTCCTAGGAAGCAATAAAGCACTTCACTGATTCCATTACCTCCCCTCCTGTTCTGAAGTGTTATTTCAGTCCACACCATTTTGCTAGCAAGCTGTTCAATGTTAGTAGGAAGATAGTTTGGCTATACACACTTTATTTTAATGGGTTAATGCTTGAATTAAACTGTCTCTGTTTAAAAATGAAAACAGAGTTTGATTGTAATTTTTTTTTAATTTCTAGGACATTAGGATTAAAATTGTCCTTAATGTAGATCGTGGATTATAGTTAAATTATTACAATAGTAAATTACAAATTGAACATTCTAGGCTTTATCTTTTCATTTTTCACTGACACTTACAAATTAGGCAGTTAAAGACAATGTTTACAATAAAAAAATAACAGAATACATGTAGTACACAAAATGGAAAAGCTTTTAAATGAAATTGCCATGCAAAAACAGGCAGTGTTAGTCCCTAAAATTAATCACAGCAAGCAGTGAAACATGACATGCGGCACATGCTTTATGGTGCCATTTGTTTTCTGGAGGTGGTCTGTGTATCACAGTCACTACAGGATGACCACTTTAAGCAATACTTCATTCATACATCCTGGGTATTTTAGTAATAAATAAATCATATTAATATTCATAGAGGAGCAAAATGAGAAAAGTCTGGTTTTTAAACAAGCTCAGTTGGCACCAAAAAAAATCATTTTGCCCTATGTTTGTTTCTCTTATTATTACCACTATTAACCAATGAGATAATAGCATGTAATACAATTTAAATAATTTTTTTAGCATTTTTAATTATGCTATCTACTCTTAATAATAATAATAATAATAATCTCTCTATTAAAAGGTTTTCTGTCATGTCCACGTTGACCACTCCCCTCCACACTGCTTGCCCAATCATTACTCCTACTGTGCACATCCTCTGTCCATACTAACCAGTGAAACTCTGTGTTAACTTGTCCTTCAATGCAGTTCATTATAATGGTAAGGCAGAAAAACAGATTATCTATTCAAGAACGTTGAATTTTAGATTGTGATAGAAAAAGACTGGCAAGAGCTGATAATGAATGGCAAAAAAAGAAAATAAAAAAAGGAGCTGCATATAATAAAAATCAAGAACAAAGAGAATCATGCAATAAATGAAAAAGAGAAAATTATCCTGAACAATATGCAAACAGAAATGTCAAAAAGCAACGTTTAGAGAATTTAATAGATATAGTAATTCATAATATAATTTGACAAGGCATTAATGTAATTTAATTTTATTTACTTTTTATTACATATTACATTTTACTTTTTTACTTTCTACTTTTTAACTTTTTTTTGCCATATTTTATTACTCATTGGTATTTAAAATAGACAGTTGTAGTGAAATACTCAAGTAACTGATTTTCAATCCATAACAGTGACATTTGTTTATATAGCACATTTTCATACAAAAAAATGTAGCTCAAAGTGGTTTATAAGATGAACAAAGAAAAAAGAAAAATATACCAATAAGATTAGGCAATCTTAAGTAACAAAGAATAAAGTAAGGCCCGATGGCCAGGAGGACAGAAAAAACAAAGGGCCAAACCATCTTTCTCTTGTGTCCTGCATACTCTTCTATATAACATCTCTTTAAATACAATCGCTTTCTCTAACAGAGGAGCTCCCCAATGGCCTCCAAGCGGCTCAGGCAGGGACTGGTAAATGAAGCAAGCAGGGGGTGGAGACACTTAGTAATATTATTATTGTTATTATTATTATTATTATTATTATTATTGTTATTATTAATACATTTTATTTCTATATCACCTTTCCCACACTCAGAGCACTTCACAGAAATTCTGAAAGAACAATTGGACATATACTACATTGGTTACAGTTAAAATCATAAATAGTAAATTAAGAAAAATACAGGATATGCAAAGCATTGAAATTGAATAAACAGTAATAAACAAGAAAATAATACAAATACTATGAGTAACTCTGAACAAGTAACATAATTTCTTACACAAATACAAATCTTTCTGAGCATCTGGTCAGATTGGTTGAACTGAGAAAAGGGTCAGAATGTCAGGCAAAATTAAATGACTTCCTGAACAAATGAGTTTTAAGTTATTTTTTGAAAAAAATTAATTGAAATGATTGATATAATTAATTTAGGGATTTCCTTCAAAAGTCTGGACATTATAGAGCTGAAGGCCTTGTTTCCCACAGAATGCAAGATAGTTCGGGGTATAATGAGATTGCCAGAATCAGTAGACCTTAGAGGACAGACAGGAGCATAGGAATAGAGGAGGATACTGATGTAAACAAGCAATAGTCAGTCGATTATTTACATGTTCCTTTGCCCTTGATTTGTACCACATGATTTAACATATTGTAAATGCCCTGTTTACATTAGGCAGTGGTATCCAAATTGTAGCGGGGCCACATAGTTAGTGTTTAAATGTCAGTTCTGAGTGCGTCTCGTTTCATTGTCCCATTTGCTGTTTGTATGTGTATCAGTTAATGCCGTCCCCGTAAAGGAGGACGGATGATGGAAGGAGACCACAGCCGCAAACCTGGAAAACACCTGTTCTTAATTAATCAATCACAGCCGTCACAGACTATTTAAGTAATCAGGAGAGAGGAGAAAAGAGGAGGAAAGAGGGAGGAGAAGGAGAAAAAGACCGTTTTGTTTCAACCACTTCAACTTGCTTGCTGTTTCTTCACATCGCGCCTTTTCACCAGTTTGCTTTTCATTTTCCGGACTGTCTTTCAACCTGCATCTGCTGAGACCCCGGGGTCGATTCACCATCCACCATACGCCGAGGAATCACGGTGAGGTTGCTCCAATCGCCGGGAAAATCAAACACCACAATTGCCGCTAGTTCAGTCATCCGTATTCAGGACATTTTTTATATTCGGACTCAAGTTCACAATCATTCTGTTTTTCAGTCATTTTGTTGTTCGTGTTGTGTGTTATATGTTACAGGGACAAGGGAGGGTTTTTGTATTCATATTTGGTGCTGTCTTTTTGTTGCTAGGGTGGAGGGATATTTATATTTATATCTGTTTTGTGGCATGTCTTGTTTCATTTAATACATTTAATCCGTTTAATTTTACATCCTGCTTTTGTGTACTTGCATTTATACCGTCGATTGTGGGGAAAAGTTTAATTGTGTAGAAGTACGGCTTGATAGTTAGATTTCTCAGTAAATTATCCAGGCCACAGGTCTTGGAGGTGTAGCTGCCGGCTGGGTAAAGGGGTCGGCCGTTACAAAATTATATGCAAATAAATTGTAAGTGTGTTGCATAATAGAAACTTTAAATGTGCCTTTAACATAAAGATACAAATCCAATTACATTTTCACATTTAAATTAGCAATATAAAAAATTCCTCTGTTATGGGGTTCAGCAGCAGAGGTGTATGCTGTACTTTTTTAGCAATTATATGAAGTCCACAGAAGAAGCTGTCAGTGGCATATTATTAAGAGAAGAGAGACAGAGGATGCACTATAATACTGCAATTTCGACAACTCTTACAAAGGACGCAAACGTGCTGCAGTCAGTTTGGATGTGGGAACAGAATCAAGACTGGTAAAATAAAATCCTGCTTTATTGACCATTGCTTGTTGCCCAGTCTCTGCATGCATCACATTGCATGTTTTTTTGTGTTTGAAAAGAATACAAATATAAATATTAGTTAAAAAGCACCTCAGGAGTGGTATGGTATCTTTCTCCTGGAGCTGACTGTAACACCTAATGCAGTCTTTTCGAAATAAGCACCCTCAGTGAGTGAGTGCATTTGGGAAGTATGTATTGCTCCCCAATCAGCTGTGCAGGAAATGGACATCAGGCTCCCACAGAGAAGCAATTCTGTGTGGTGATGCAATGGATAGGTCATGTATCCCATTACTGCCAAAAGAATTTGACATAGATTATTTCAACCAAAACGATGACACTTAATTTAACTCCAAACTTATACTATAGCTGATTATTTTTCTGTACAGGTGTGCTATTTTAAAGAAGTTGAAGGTTGGTGTATGTGACTTGGCAAGAAAAATGATTGTAGTATTATGCTTATTAAAAATTACACTGTTATGACTTAGTTAGTTCCCAAGAACCAAAGTCCCCTAAATTTTCCACTGGAGAGGTAAACCATCATACACTAGCTTGTTAATAAAAGGGAAAACGTAGAATCATTATAAATAAAAGGTTTATTCCAACAACAAATTCTCTTCATTAACAAAAACAGTTCCACTGAACACAAAAGACAAAAAGGGAGTTGCTAAGGCAATCCTCAATAAACACAGTCCTGTAACACAGATCCTCCAGAATATCCATAGAAAACTGGTCAAAATATCCAGAAATCATTAAATATGAACATAAAAATCATAGACAGAAAACTGAACACCACAGTGCATTCAAAGCATACAACATACACTCACCTAAAGGATTATTAGGAACACCTGTTCAATTTCTCATTAATGCAATTATCTAATCAACCAATCACATGGAAGTTGCTTCAATGCATTTAGGGGTGTGGTCCTGGTCAAGACAATCTCCTGAACTCCAAACTGAATGTCAGAATGGGAAAGAAAGGTGATTTAAGCAATTTTGAGCATGGCATGGTTGTTGGTGCCAAACGGGCCGGTCTGAGTATTTCACAATCTGCTCAGTTACTGGGATTTTCACGCACAACCATTTCTAGGGTTTACAAAGAATGGTGTGAAAAGGGAAAAACATCCAGTATGCGGCAGTCCTGTGGGCGAAAATGCCTTGTTGATGCTAGAGGTCAGAGGAGAATGGGCCAACTGATTCAAGCTGATAGAAGAGCAACTTTGACTGAAATAACCACTTGTTACAACCGAGGTATGCAGCAAAGCATTTGTGAAGCCACAACACGCACAACCTTGAGGCGGATGGGCTACAACAGCAGAAGACCCCACCGGGTACCACTCATCTCCACTACAAATAGGAAAAAGAGGCTACAATTTGCACGAGCTCACCAAAATTGGACAGTTGAAGACTGGAAAAATGTTGCCTGGTCTGATGAGTCTCGATTTCTGTTGAGACATTCAAATGGTAGAGTCAGAATTTGGCGTAAACAGAATGAGAACATGGATCCATCATGCCTTGTTACCACTGTGTAGGCTGGTGGTGGTGGTGTAATGGTGTGAGGGATGTTTTCTTGGCACACTTTAGGCCCCTTAGTGCCAATTGGGCATCGTTTAAATGCCACGGGCTACCTGAGAATTGTTTCTGACCGTGTCCATCCCTTCATGACCACCATGTACCCATCCTCTGATGGCTACTTCCAGCAGGATAATGCACCATGTCACAAAGCTCGAATCATTTCAAATTGGTTTCTTGAACATGACAATGAGTTCACTGTACTAAAATGGCCCCCACAGTCACCAGATCTTAACCCAATAGAGCATCTTTGGGATGTGGTGGAACGGTAGCTTCGTGCCCTGGATGTGCATCCTACAAATCTCCATCAACTGCAAGATGCTATCCTATCAATATGAGCCAACATTTCTAAAGAATGCTTTCAGCACCTTGTTGAATCAATGCCACGTAGAATTAAGGCAGTTCTGAAGGCGAAAGGGGGTCTAACACCGTATTAGTATGGTGTTCCTAATAATCCTTTAGGTGAGTGTACATGTACATTGAACCACAGTGGACTGTGAGAATCCCTCAGTCTTTATAGGACTGACAGTCCCTAGACGGTGATTGACAGGTGGCCTTGCTTCAAGGAGGAACCACCCACTAAACACAAGGGAAGTACAAGAAAATGCACAAACACAAGGAAACTAAATGTTTAATAATAATAACATAAATAATTGCATCAGAAATAGACATAAAGGATATGGGAACCCAGGCTGAAATATAAAAGATATATTGAAGAGAATGCATAAAGCAAACATAATTAATTCACATACATAATGTGAAATGACTGGTACCATTTTGTCCATCTTGCACTGCCCTGACCATTCAAGACATATGACAGTATGTTCTATAGAGAACTTACTGTATAAGTGAAACATAAAGAAACACAGCAAAATATACAAGCCTTGATCTGAAGAACCTTTCTTTTGTGTTATCAATTTTTCTAATTGTTTTTGTGTAAACAATTTTGCTTTGAATTTTAACTAAAAACTTTTAAAATGAAAGTTTAACAGTTTTAACTGTAGAATTATTTAACTGTAGAATTATTTGCGTACATGTCAAAAGTCACATTTATTGTCCGCGCCCTGTGAGAATGCAGAAGCTACATAATTTTTGGAAACGATGAATGGAGCTACAGTTTTGTTAACCCCACACACACACACACACACACACACACCTCCCACTCCCATGCTTCAGCTTCAGATTTTTTGTTTCATTTTATATTTTGTTATTTAATATTGATCTCTTATTCTTTGTTGTTTTCCTTATTTTTAGAGTGTACTTTCTAAATGAATTGCTTTCCTGTTGCCACAGCTTCCCTCCTATGGCATTTGTCCTTGTAACTGCCTTCTCTGGTCGTTGTGAGTTTTGTGGACTTCTGACTATTTACTTTTTGGATTTTCTAGTTTTAACCTTTGATTTGATATTTGCGAATTTGGATATTGTGGACTTTTGACCCTGAGGTTTATTTAGTTTACTTTTTAATTAATTATTTACTGCACATTATCATTTTCTTTATTTTTGATTTTTTTTAAATTTTGCTGTTACATTTAATATTTTGTATTGTTAATTTTGTTAAAATTCTTTAATAAATTATGATTTTTTTTGGGCAAAGTTTTTTGACAGTTTTGGTCATTCCAGTTGGGTAAGATCATGGCAGTCACAGGTTCATGTGGTCAGCATGCATTGTCTTAAGGCATGGTCGGAGGAGGCATTGACTTGGCTATGTGGTCTTTTTGGCTATTTTTCCCCATGATGAAAGCAAACCTGCACAATGTCAAGATCATCAGCCTTTCTGATATTTTAAGAAAAAGCAGATTAATCTATTTACTAAATCTCTACTGCATGTTAGTTATTTTTCTTCCTTCTTTGATGTGCCTGTTTTCAGCAAAGTGGTGATTGTCTCCATTAGAAGTTGTTAGTTAATAGAAGCAGATGCTCACACTAGCTGCACAGGGTCAGGTTGGTTAAAAAACAAGTTTAAACATTTAACTTCTTTTCTATACTTTCTAGAATGATGTTTCCTTTGTTTTTAGTCATCCAGTCAATGTTTAAACTTTGCCACCACAAAATTAACTATTTTTTAAGTGATTGCAGGCCATGACAAAATGGAATAATCTTATCCCGATCTAAGCAATTCAAAAAGTTTGACCTCAATATAAAATGCAAGTACAGAATCTATACTAATAAAAGGCAAAGCCCTCACTCATTCACTCACTCACTCACTCACTCACTCACTCACTCACTGACTCATCACTAATTCTCCAACTTCCCGTGTAGGTAGAAGGCTGAAATTTGGCAGGCTCATTCCTTACAGCTTACTTACAAAAGTTGGGCAGGTTTTATTTCGAAATTCTACGCCTAATGGTCATAACTGGAAGGTAGTTTTCTCCATTAACTGTAATGGAGTTGAGCTGGAAAGACGTGGGGGCGGAGTTTCATGTGACATCATCACGCCTCCCACGTAATCACATGAACTGACTGTCAACGCAGTGCGTAGAAAACCAGGAAGACCTCCAAAAAGCGCTTAAGAAAACATGCATTATATAATTGAGAAGGCAGCGAAACAATAAGAAGCGAGCGAGTGACATATACTACCATATTCATGAGTGTTGCTACCTCGGAAAGAAAGCAAGGTGTAAACCTAAACTTTAAATTAAGTTCATAGACAGGCTACCGCTGGCGTTTCACATGCCCACAGGTAATGCGGGATACAAGTTTAATGAGAGGGACGAGGATATAAGAGAGTTTTGATCACTTTGTAACTAAGCTAAAATTGTAGGTGATGGGGTGTGCTTATGCAAATTCCAAGAGACTGTGTTTGTGGGGGATTGACAGTTAAGGTTGGTGGGGGAGTCACGTCATCATCTCCCCTCCCATTCATCTCATTTCGCTCTGAGCTGAGCTCCGCGGCTAACGCCGTCTTCGAAGCAACCGTCAGACTGCCACCAAATACTCACAAAAAATCCACAAGTTAATACACCGCTGTCTCTAGAGTTTCTCCACACTGAATCCTCCAGGCACTACTTACAAAAGGTCACATTGACAATCGTGTTACATTATTTTTAAAATCTTTCCTTTTCTTAGCACAAGCACAGCTGAGAAGCTTAGATGCATGTGCTCCATAACGCGTTAAAAATAATGCATTTAATCACACTTTGCATTACAAGCAAAGGGGAGCTTTTGTCAATGCATGATTTCCTGGTACACCGATTACATTGATCAGCGCATCCCGATTCATTTTACCCTCGCACCACCTTAGTTTGAGAAGAAGTATGAAAAAATATGAGGTTACCACAGAAAAACAGATCACCAATTCAAGCTTTATGAATAATCGATTAGCCATCAATAATTGTTTTGGTAAAGCCATCCTCCTTCCATTTTATAATTTTTCCGCCACTAGCCATGATTAAATGAACGGTAAAAAAGTAAGAGCAAAGCGAGGGTGACTTATTTAGGCAGGCATATATATGACAGCAACACTCTTGACAATGTCAATCATGTTACGTTATTATTAAAATGTTTCCTTTTCTTTTTCATTACTTCTTTAACACACTACTTCTCCGCTGCAAGGCGCGTATTTTGCTATATATATATATGAATGACCTCCAAAGAGCGCTGAGACTTTTGATATCATGAACGTGTCTGCAAAAACTGGGGTCTCCTGCCCAGCAAAATTCGAGCAGCCAGCGCGCGTGCATAGCTGTGCCAGCCTTTGAGACGCTGACTGCGCTTCTGCCTTAAGTCAAAGTGAGCACTTTTAATTTTTTTGATCCTCCTCCTGCGCTATAGCCCAGACAAGTGCAAACACGGGACCCCTTTTATACACCACGGCAAAATAATATTAAGGCGATTCACACTTTCTTTGCACGTATATCGATTATGAGGTCCTCAGCTCGGATTATGAAGACACGCACACGAGTGGAGGACTGACAGTGCCATCACAGCCGATTAATGGCGGGACGCGCTCACCAGTCTACACAAGACCCACGCGACTGTCCCAAAAGGCGATCATAACGTCAGCGAACACATCTCTCTATACTATATAAAAGAAAAAGGCAACTTTCCTTTCTTTACACCTTTTTTCCTTTTATCCCAAACCAAAGCCTTTCTCTTTTAACACTGCAGAGGACACAAAACTAATTTTCTTTAAATGCCGGTAAGGCACATTACCAGAGGCACAAATTTGAACGTTCACATAGAAAATGTAATTTCAATGTACCTGTACTTCTTAAAACGTTAATGTTTTACTGTTTAATAACTTATAGACTAAAATTTATTATTTTTCCCTTGCACTCAGTGACCAAACCTATACACACACATATAGACACATACAAACATACACACAAGTATATGTATGTGTATATATATACACACACACACACATACATACATACATACATACACACATATATATAATTTGTGTGTGTGTATGTATGTATGTGTGTGTATATATGATGTAGATAGGTATGTGTATATATATATATATGTGTGTATATGTAGATATGTATATAGATATGTAGATATGAAGATATGTATGTGTATATATGTATATATATATATGTATGTGTGTATGTATGTGTGTGTGTATGTATGTGTGTGTGTGTGTGTGTGTGTATATATATGACAGCAGCAATCCAAGCTGTGAGAAAACAGTAAAAAGGAGGCGTGTCAGACATCGTGGTACATTTTCTGATGCAGCTACCGAAAACAACTTTGTGACGCTGCTGCCAAATACACAAAACAATTACTTTGACAATCATGTTACATTATTTTTAAAATGTTTCCTTTTCTTTTCATAACTTCTTTAACACATGAAATCAGCTGCGAAGCGCGGGTATTTTGCTACATATATATATCACAGTGACACTCATAACAGTGACAAAACAATTACATTGACAATCATGTTACGTTATTTTCAAAATGTTTCCTTTTCTTTCTCTTTCCTTCTTTAACACACTACTTCTCTGCTGCCAAGCGCAGGTATATATATATATAGATAGATAGAGATATATATATATAGATAGATATGAGAACAAAATATATATATATAGATAGATAGAGATATATATATATAGATAGATATGAGAACAACACTCATATCAATGACAAAACAATTACATTAACAACCATGCTACTTTATTTTTAAAATTTTTCCTTTTCTTTTTCGTACCTTCTTTAACACACTACTTCTCCGCTGCGAAGCGCGGGTATTCTGCTAGTCTGTATATATAATTCACTAAAGCAAGACACCCATGGAAAGCACGCCGGAAAGAGTGTGGATTGACTAAGCCGCTGACAAGTAAGACCTATGGTGCACGCAGGAAGGAGCCACGCCCACCAACTCCCAAGACCATTGGATATGACGACAACTCGCAGAGCCACGCCCACCAACTCAGATGCGACGACACAGAAAAAACGGCGTCATTTATAGTCGTCGTGTCGTAGAGGCCACATGCACCTCCGAGCCATGTTGACTGTTCATAGAGGCATGTTTCTCGCGGAGGTGAATCGCCATATGCAGCATGTAAAACGGTTTGCTAGGGGTATCCCATGGGATCCTTAAAACAATCCTTTACAATTAAGGTTAAAACACAATGAAGTAAGCAGTCTTTAAAAACAGAGTTTTCGGTTACGATGCACGACCGCTTGCACCATAGCAAACTGTTTTACACGCTACATACAGCAATTCACATTCGCGACAAACATGCGTCTTCTTGGATGCTCCTGCAGGAACACGGAAGATGTTTCCCTGCCCACCAACACTCCTTATTTCAACAATCCTCTGGAAGATGGAACAAGAGAATCAGAGGAGGGACAAAAGTGATCGGTGTTCTCACACCAACCCGTTTTAGACAACCGTGTCTTTCCAGAAGTGTTTAGCATTCAATACATAATTATGCATGAAATCGAGCATGTGTCTACCCGACGCAGAGAGGCGTGAGTAAGCTGTTGAACCCCATTTGGGCTGCAAACCGTGGAATTCCCACTAGGTGCG
This sequence comes from Polypterus senegalus, assembly GCF_016835505.1. Classification (NCBI taxonomy): domain Eukaryota; kingdom Metazoa; phylum Chordata; class Cladistia; order Polypteriformes; family Polypteridae; genus Polypterus; species Polypterus senegalus. Next base: position 158,874,207 of record NC_053156.1, on the reverse strand, counting down.
ATTCATACGCTCCCACTGCTTACGTCCCTACCCTTTGTACACACCCCCTTCCCACCTCGCTACTACCATGGTCGGTTGTCTTGGTGGATTATATATAGAAAAGCAGCCAAAACCGCACAGAGCAATGAAAAGTCTATGTGAGTCACAGGTGCATCTGGACTGTGCAAAGACGACAACGACTCAAGTGACGAGTTGGAGGTGGGCACATGAGCAGGCAGTGCATACTGAACGAGAAATCAGCAGACTAGCATGACGGAGGGAGCGGAATGGACGTCCTTCTCCTCTCCTCCCGTTCCACCCTTCGCGCCTGAGCGCCGTCCACCCCCATCCCTCCGTCTGGGAGGAGAAGGCGCGATGGCGGTCCGCCAGTTTTCAGTCACGGACGATTGTGTGCTGGTTCGTTCCGTACGTTGTTACAATGTTGCTTTTCTTGCTGATTTACACCATTACCGATTTTTCAAATGTTAATGTTCTCCCTGTGCTTAAAAATCATTAAAAAAAACCGGCCTGATTATGCGGTGTATGGTACACCGCGGTATAGCTAGTTTGTAATAAACATTGACAGTGCCCTTCACAGATACTCCCAAACTTTTGTGTATTGTTTTGCCTTTTTTTAGTCATAATACTTAAAGGTTGGTCCTTGCATATTCCTGAAAACTTTGGCCAGAGATCCATGTGGCTCTTCTTAGGTGTATATAGCATGATGTAGAGTGGAGATGTTGAAGCCTTTATGGATGGCACACATTTGAGTTTCTTAGGCCATCTACAAAATATTAACTCTTTCAGGGCTGCTGTCGACATTTGTCAAAATTCAGTAGTAGAGTAGAGGACGGTAATCAGCTGAAAACTGCAACAAAACTCACCCTTACATTTTAGTTTGACTTCTTTGTTAGAAGGAAAGTTATATAGTGTCACAGGAGGCTGGGGGTCAGACCCAGCCAGGACACCTGGAAGGACCAGGAGGTGGTCTATACGTCCCCCGGGCCATGAGGGGGCAACCACCCTAGATGTTGAGGGGATCACGGGGAAGGAGCAAGGAGGCTCAAGCCCATTGAGGCCCGTGGCCACCGCCATGGGGCACCCCGAGCGTCGTGGAGCCCGGGAGATCGACACTTCCGCCCACCTGGGAAGGTGGAGGAAGGACCTTCCAGGGATGCCCGGAGTGCTTCTGGGTGCAAGGGCAGCACTTCCAACACACCAGGAAGTGCTGCCAGAAGGGCATCATCAGGCACCTGGAGCACATCCGGGTGGAAAAAAAAGGGGCCACCTCACTACAATCGGGGAACTAGAGTCGGGACAGGAGGAAGAATGTCGGCCCATGGACATTGGAGAAGCCCGTGTTGAGGGGTTGTTTGGTGCAGGAGCACTGTGTGCTGTGTGGGACTTTTGTGGAAAACAAATAGTTTAATAAAAGTGTGTGGCAGTGACATCCAGTGCCTATCTGTCTGTGCTCGGGCTGTCTATCACAATAGCTTTGTTGATTTAACTTCGATTCCCTATGTGTGCATGAGTTACAAAGAGCAAACAACCTCTAAAATGGCACCGACATCTGGCGAGAGACCAAAGCGGAATGTACATCATTTCGTTGAATACGACTCTGACCGGTCATAATCCGAGTTTGATACAAGTGATCTGAAGATGGATATCAAAAACGAAAGTGAGGTACCAGCATCATCTGATCGGTCCCCAACTGATCGTGGTGCTGAACACTTTCGTGTAGCTGATGCACCTAAAGCAGCATTTGCTTGAGAGGACCACCACTTACGATGTCAAGAGGTACAAACTACTGTATATTGCGTCACACTGCAGCCGTCACCACCACCAACCCGCTGTGCAAAGACAGCCGGGCAGCTGGCCCACCATGCATACCAACGAGGTGACCCCACTCAGCCACCAGAGATGCCGAACATGCGCCAACAGCAGCCACAGCACATAGCAACACACTTTTTTATATTGACTTATGTGTGAAACCATTGCTTTGTGTTCTTTTCAGAAAACTGAGTGTTTTGGAAAAAATATTCAGCCCTCAAAGAGTTAATAAAGTATAAGGATGTTACATGTATAATAATCTTGTGTCAAAATGCAATTGAACCAGTCACATAAAATACAGATTATATTTTGAAATACATTCATCCATCTATCCACCTGCCCAACCTGCTTAAGTTTGCAGGGCAGCTAGAGCCTATTGCAGCAGTCATTTTATATGTAAGATAGGAACAATCCCTGGAAAAGGTGCCAGTCTATTGCAGGGTGACACACACACTTGAAAGAAGTTAGCAACGCCAGATCATCTAACCTACATGACACTTGCTTCTGGAGGTAAACCTACAGTATGTGGATACCGGGTGAACATGAAAACTACATGCAGGGAACACCCAGGTCACGATCCATGATCTCCCTACTGTAAGGCAGCAGTACTAGCACTGTGCCACCATGTCTCCTGTTTTGAAGTGCAGTATGAGGTCATTTTTAACAGTGGTAAACACACCTTAGTCAACATTGTGAATATTGCTTTAACCAGGCTACAAAGAGTAATCTTACTGTAGATATAATTCTTAGCTCTTATCAGAAATGATAGCTATTTTGAAATCAGTATAATTACTTTTTTTAAATGCTACATTACAAACAATGCAATACTGTTATACTGTTGATAAAATGTGTCAGACTGTATATTTTGTTAAAGGTTTGATCTGTTTGTAATTAATTTGTTATTTATCAATTAAGATTAAGATTTTATTTGGCAGTGCTTACTCATGGGGAACAATTTAAGTACAAGGCATGTACATCTTTTTTGGATTATGGCATACACTAGAGTACCCAGAGAAATCTCTTGTTAAAATGGTAAGGGGATTAATGAGGTTTAAAGATCTACCTACTATTCCACTTTGAATTGTTTTGGAGCTAAAGTTAGTTCAATAAAGATATTCATCTTACCACAGACATTTTTTATAAACCACCCACATAGTCACTTTACGTACAGTATCTCTGATTTAAAATCTGAGGGGTACTGTTTTGGGAATATCATCAAACAGTGCTCACAGCTGCTCTCATTTCAAAAGCTCATTGTGTGAAAATGATCCAGCAGGCCATAAGTGAATAACTTCATAAACGAAAGCCATTGTAATGAACAGTGATCCTTTGTTATACTGTAATGTATTGAATTTACTTGCTTAGGTGACATTGTTAACTCTTTGTTTTTCAGAATCTGCTATTGTATATAAATGACTCCTTTCGTCCATCTTATTTGCATTTCATTTGCAAGGCTAGGCTTATTGTTAACAACATTGACTTTTTGAAATTTAACAGCATTTTTCTACATAGCTGTAAAGACAATTAAACATATGTATTATGTATTGCATTTTGGATGAAGTGACACAGTGGTTTTAATCCACACAATCAGCATTTATTTTTAGTTTTGTATTTTAACAACATTCCCAGCGCGTAGTGGCTGGCTATAAATGGCAACCTTTATTTTTTTTATATATTTTTAGCTTCTTAAAATGAAGAAAAAATTAAAACAATTTTTTTGTTTTAAAAAAGATTTGGACATTGAACACTGAATGTTGTAAGAGATAAATTGATTTTTTCTGAGTGGATATAAAATAGAATGTTGCTTACCCACTGAGGTATAGATGAGGGCTTGGGATTTTTCCACTGTTTTATAGGCTATTACAATCAATTTATCCTTGTGCATTTTAATGTCACCAAATATCACCATTAATGAAACAGAAGTGTTAATGAAATAGGAATGCTTATTTGACATTAGCTTCAGCTAGACTGCAGAGCGCTGTTCTGAGTGTGTTCAATTTACCTATTAGCCATCACAGACGTGTTGTATTGCGTCATCTTCTATCCATTGTGGTTGCCAAATAATTTTCAAATTGCCTTACTTTTGATTTGCCCTTCTATATAGATAGAGTATATATAATATGAATAGAAGAACCTAGGGAGCTTTTGTGTCTTCCTCTTCCTGATTTCACTGACTGCTATGTATTATACTTGTACTCCCTTTCACACAATGTACAGGTCAATTTGACAGGCAACAGGTGGCTTACCTCTCTTACCCATCTGTTTCTTTGTAATTCACTGCTACATTACAATACAATACAATACGATTTATTTTTGTATAGCCCAAAATCACACTATAAGTGCCGCAATGGGCTTTAACAGTCCCTGCCTTTTGACAGCCCCCCCAGCCTTGACTCTCTAAGAAGACAAGGAAAAAAAAAACCTTGTAGGGAAAAAATGGAAGAAAAATTGGGAAAGGCAGTTCAAAAAGAGACCCCCTTCCATGTAGATTGGTTCATGCAGTAGGTGTCAAAAAGAAGGGGGTCAATACAATACAATACACAGAACAGAACAAATCCTCAATACAGTATAAAAATAAAAATTTTACAAGTACAGAGCAGAATTTAACAGTAGATGATATCACATAATACAATTTGGATTTGTTTAGAGTCCTGGAGACCTCAGCATCAAGCTGCCTCCCCCATTTGGCCATTCCATAGCTGAAACAGCGCTGGGCCCGCCAATCCGATGAAAGGACCCCTCTACCCCCACGATTCCTGCGATCCTCCATCTGGAATGACTTTACCTTAGGCAAGCAAAACAATTTGGCAGGTGGGCCGTGGCACCAAGTGCCACATTTGAGTACCGAAAAGAGAAACAGAATAGGTGAGGGTTAGTAGCAAATCATAACTATCATGTTACTTATATTTTAGTGCTAATGACTAACAACAGAGATGCAGTCTGTACAGTTAATCAGCAGCTCTAGTCAGGATATGCTAAACTAAAGTACAACAACAACATTTATTTATATAGCACATTTTCATACAAAAAAATGTAGCTCAAAGTGCTTTACAAAATGAAGAATAGAAAAATAAAAGACACAGTAATAAAATAAAATAAGTCAACATTAATTAACATAGAATAAGTAAGGTCCGATGGCCAGGGTGGACAGAAAAAAACAAAAAAATAAATAAAATCTGCAGGGATTCCAGACCATGAGACCGCCCAGTCCCCTCTGGGCAATCTACCTAACATAAATGAAACAGTCTTGTTTGTAGTTAGGGTTCTCACGGAAGGATTTGATGATGATGGTCACGTAGACTTCTGGCTTTCAGTCCATCAATGTTGGAGCATAATGATGCTTTGAGTAGGTGGTGGTGGCGCAGGCCGCCACCACAAAGAAACCAGAAAAACAAACAAAAAAGAGAGTAGGGGTTAGTACAGATTTTAGAGCCACTATGAATAGTTATTATGATGAATTGAACATGCAGAGTATCCGTATGTTAAAGTAATGTGTTTTCAGCAGTGTTTTAAAGTGCTCCACTGTATTAGCCTGGCGAATTCCTATTGTCAGGCTATTCCAGATTTTAGGTGCATAACAGCAGAAGGCCGCATCACCACTTCTTTTAAGTTTAGCATTTGGAATTGTAAGGAGACACTCATTTGAGGATCTAAGGTTACGATTTGGAATATGGGGTGTCAGACATTCCAATATATAAGATGGAGCGAGATTATTTAAGGCTTTATAAACCATAAGCAGAATTTTAAAGTCAATCCTGAATGACACAGGTAACCAGTGTAGTGACATCAAAACTGGAGAAATGTGTTCGGATTTTTTTTTCCTAGTTAGGATTCTAGCAGCAGCATTCTGCACTCGTTGCAAACGATTTATGTCTTTTTTGGGTAGTTCTGAGAGGCGTGCCTTTCAGTAATCTAAGTGACTGAAAACAAAAGCGTGAATTAATTTCTCAGCATCTTTCAATGATATAAGAGATCTAACTTTTTCTATGTTTCTTAAGTGAAAAATGCTGTCCTAGTGGTCTGATGAATATGCGATTTAAAATTCAGATTACAGTCATCAGTTACCCCTAAGTTTTTTACTTCCGTCTTAACTTTTAATCCTAATGCATCAAGTTTATTTCTGATAACCTCATTGAATCCATTATTGCCAATCACTAAAATTTCGGTTTTCTCTTTATTTAGTTTGAGAAAATTACTATTCATCCATTCAGAAATACCAGTAAGACATTGTGTTAGTGAATCGAGAGAGTCGGGTCATCAGGTGCTATTGATAAGTACAGCTGTGTGTCATCAGCATAGCTGTGGTAGCTCACGTTGTAACCTGAGATAATCTGACCTAACGGAAGCATGTAGATTGAGAAAGCAGCGGACCCAGGATAGAGCCTTGTGGAACACCATATGGATATCATGTGCCTTTGAGTTGTAATTACCACAACTACCAAAGAATTTTCTCCCTGCCAGGTAGGATTGAAACCAATTTAAGACACTGCCAGAGAGGCCCACCCATTGACTAAGGCGATTTCTAAGAATATTGTGATCAATGGTGTCAAATGCAGCACTCAGATCTAAGAGGATGAGAACAGATAAATGGCCTCTGTCTGCATTTACCGCAAGTCATTTACTACTTTAACGAGTGCAGTTTCTGTGCTGTGATTTGTTCTGAAACCTGACTGAAATTTATCAAGAATAGCATGTTTATTGAGGTGGTCATTTAACTGCATAATGACTGCCTTCTCTAGAATTTTACTTAAGAAGGGCAGGTTAGAGATGGGTCTAAAATTTTCAAAGCAGAGGGGTCAAGATTATTTTTCTTGAGCAGGGGTTTAACTACAGCAGTCTTAAGACAGTCTGGGAAGACCCCCGTATCTAATGACGAATTTACTATGTCAAGAATATTATCAATTAGCACGCCTGATACTTCTTTGAAAAACCTTGTTGGTATTGGGTCAAGGACGCAGGTGGAGGGTTTCAGTTGAGAGATTATACTATGTAAATCAGGTAAATCTATCCTAGTGAAAGATTTAATTTGTTTATAATGGAGTACTGGGGCTTTGGAGGTTCTGCAGTGTTGGGGAGATATACTATGTTATTTCTAATATCATTAATTTTTGATTGAAAAATACAGCAATGTTCTCACAGGTTTCACTGGAAGTATTCTGGGGCATTCCTTTGTGTTACCTGGGTTTAACAGACGATCAATTGTAGAAAATAAGACTCTGGGATTACTAGCATTGTTATTTATAATCTTAGAGAAATAGCAGCCTCTCAAGACGGACTGTGTTATTGTATTCTGTTATTTTAACCTTCAATATCTCATAATGGATAGTTAGTTTAGTTTTCCTCCATTTACGCTCAGCTCTACGACATGTTCTTTTAAATCAGACACTCTTTGGGTCTTCCATGGAATAACAATGCTAGAAGATTTTTAACTGTCTTTTCAGGTGCAACTATGTCAACAGCAGCTCTTACTTTAGAATTAAAGTTTTCCACCTTACTATTTACATTATCCTCGCTATTATAGTTGGCACTATAAACGGACTGATTGCTTAGAATGTTTGTAAGTTTTAAAGCTGCTGATGAGTCAAAGAAGCGTTTTTTAACAATATGCTTCTCATGAATGTTTTCTATCATTATTTCTATATTAAATAGTAGAAGAAATGGTCTGATAGACCAATATCAATGATCTGCTTTATATCAACTTTAGTCCTTTAGTAATCACTAAGTCTAACGTATGACCTGCTTTATGTGTAGGCTGATTAACGAGCTGTCTCAAATCAAAAGAGTCCAGGAGGTTCATGAATTTTTTTACTTTTGGTCACACTGATTATCGATATGAAAGTTAAAGTCGACTATTAACAGTGTGTCATAGTTTGTAATTAAAATTGACATTAAGTCAGAGAATTCCTCAAAGAAAGACGCATTATATTTAGGAGGTCTATACACGGATAATACTAGAAACGCGAGAATCTCCATGAATAACAACGAGATACTCAAAGGACTTCAATTAACCAAAACTAACATCTTTACATTTTAACCGCTCGAGTAAATGTTTGCCAAACCGCCCTTTTTCCCTGGCGGTCTGCACGAGTAAAACTGTAATCCGGGGCAGATTCGATTAAAACAGCCGCCATCTGAGTTAAGCCATGTTTCACTTAGTGCAATAAAATCAATGTTTCTATCACTAATAAGATCGTTAATAAAAAATGTCTTGTTAGTTAAAGCTCTAACATTTAATAGTGCCATATTTAATGTTTCGAGGGCAGAGCTGAATTCTATGCGTTATTGGTATTTGGAACAAAACTAAGTTATTTTTGTTAACCGCTCTGTGTGTATTTTTATGTAATCTACAATCTGTTTTATAGTTTTAATGCATTGTTGATCTAAAGCAGTAATTGCAATTAAATTATTGGTGTTTATGCCGCAGATTTTTATGTGCATTAAGATTGGTTATTAGATTATTAATGTTGTGCACTTTACGGAAGACTTGTTAAGCCATTATGTCCTATCAAAGCAGTAGCATTACGGAAGGGGTTTAAAGTAGAAATAGACAGTCAAGATAGACGAATTACCTTAGCGATGTTTTCGGAGAGGACCCGGGCACCAAATCTATTCGGATGCAGTCCATCGCACTTGAAGACGAGCCTTTCCCAAAAGAGGTCCCAATTGTTAATAAACCCGATGTCTTGAGTCTCGCAGAAGCCTTTCAGCCAGTTGCTTAATCCCAGCAGACGACTGTAGTATTCATTTGATTGTCTGACGAGAGGTAGTGGGCCCAAGATGATTTTTGTTGATGGGGTCCTCTCCTTCGTGTCTTTAACTAGTGCTGCGAAGTCAGCCTTGAGAACCTCCGACTGTCGGTGCCTTATGTCGTTTACGCCGGCATGTAAAATAATGGATCCAACTGCCCTCTTGTGCTTCTCGTAGATGGTCGGCGCGCCTCATCACATCTCGGACTCGAGCACCGGGAAAACAAGAAACAAAAGATTTTCTATTAGGGCATGTGATATTGAGGTTTCGTACAATTGAATCACCTACCATGATTACATCACCCGGGGTTGAAGGCAAACTGGGGACGCGGAGAGTGTCAAACTGGTTCTCAATTGAGATGCTCGCCTGTGCCGATGGAGGTGTTCTAGCCTTGAACCCCCACCTGCATAGCTGAAACACGCCGAGGTCTTCATTGGCGTCGTCGTCGCTCCTACGAGGCGCGGGGGTGAAGCTTACTTGCCCTTGGAATTGAGCGGCACAAGGTGGGGTTGATGTTATGTCGACTTCAGATGTCGAGGGTTGTTTATCCAGCAGCCGAGCCTTCAAGTCTGTAAGGTAAGTAGTGAGTAGTGGGATTTAAAAGCTGAGACCGAAGGGGCATCTCTTATAGTAGCAGGCAGACCATTCCACAGATTAGGGGCCCTGTAACTAAAAGCTTGACCTCCCACTGTTATTTTATTAATCCTTGGAATTATAAGCAGACCGGCATCTTGAGATCTTGATAAGTTCAGACAAGTAAGCCAAACCTTGGCCATTTAATGCTTTATATGTTAAAAGGAGAATTTTGAAATCTGCCCTAAACTTAACCGGGAGCCAATGAAAGGATTTAAGAACTGGAGTTATGTGTTCGTATTTTCTTGTTCTTGTAATAATTGTTGCAGCAGCATTTTGGATTAACTGCAGGCTGTATAAAGAAGACTTTGAACATCCAGTGAACACTACATTGCAGTAGTCAATCCTACTAGAAATAAATGCATGAATTAATTTCTCAGAATCCTGTTTATTTAGAAAGAGCCTTAATTTCCCCACATTTTTAAGATGGAAGAAACATGATTTGGACAACTTTGTAATATGCGCTTTAAGTGACATGCTAGAGTCAAAGATAACTCCTAGATTGCAGGCTGATTCTGTAAAATTAATGGTTGTTCCAACTGAGTTAAATGATGACAAAATATTGTTATGATTAGCTTCATTCCCTCCAACAATTAACATCTCTGTTTTTTCTGTGTTTAACACTAGAATTACCAGAGTCTACGAAAAAACTCGTAGATCCACCCCAACTTAAATCGCTTCTTAAAACCGTTCTCACCTCTCCACCAGTTTCCTTTGTCCTGTAAATGTGCAGATAAAAACAAACTGCAAGCAGCTGGCTATTCCATCCCCCCACCGACTTAGAACGTGCACAAACTTCTCCCAGCTCATGCCTCGATTATCTGGGAGTGAAGTGGAGTTTTAGAGTGGAAATAATAGATTGTTATTTGGAACACACGCATTTCAATCTATCTATCTATATATCAACCCCCTTAACTGTTTTTTTATATATCTATTATACAGTGCCTTCCCTGTTTATTTATATATCTAGTGCCTTCTCTGCCTGTCTGTCTGTCTGATTGCATATAGCACTGAACTTACTGCTATGTACTATTCTGTCCTCTGCGTGTCCTGGAGTACAAAAGAAACACCACCATACAGCAACATGTGCGAACTGGCAAGATCAGGGAAAAAAGCACACAGCCACTGATTACAAACCGCAAGATGAATGAAAGAGACAATATATGTAAAAACATCATTGCACTAATGCAATATTATTTGAAAACGAACAGCGTCAGATCGGGTTTGAATAAGCGCCCAATCTGACACTGTTCGTTTTCAAATAATATTGCAGGTGCTGTGCATTGAAACTGCTGCACTGAATAAAGTGACACCTTCTGTAACAGCGTCAGCGTGTATTCAAACCCTATCTGATGCTGTTCGTTTTCAAATAATATTGCATGTACTGTATTATTTTAGAATAAAAACATAAATTTGATTTCAGTCAGTCTGTAAGAGCCAGTGTAAATACATGATAATTGTAAAGGTTAGCTTTTTTTTTTAATTCAGTTCCATTCTCTCAGTCGCGTTCACGATCCCCCCCTCCCCATCTGACACTGCTGTTTTCACATAAAGACGCGCAGTAGCTCAAATGTGATTTATTTGGAGATGCACTATAGCTCGAATGTTATTTATTTGGAGACACGCTATAGCTCGAATGTTATTTATATAGGGAAGAAAGTACAGTGTCAGGTGCTCATTCAGTGTAATAGGAACCATAGCACAGAGAGGTGTGTACACTGCAACAAGTACACATGTCGTAAATGTAGGAAGGGTGTGTGGGAATTGTTAATATTTGAATGGGATGATTTTATATAGCACGGATCGGAAATCAGCAGTTCTTAGCATTGCACCACGCAAGCTGTCGTATCAACCGCCTACTGTAACTTGCTTTATTTTTTCTTCACTTATAGTCTTGAATAAAAGTGCACTTGTTTTGTTATACTTGTACATCAACATATGTTCCTGTGTTTGAGCGACATGGGCATGCTCAAAAAATAGACATGTAATGCCACGAAAAGTGCACGCAGGCACTTCAGTTCGCAAGCATTGGTACAAGAATGCAGTCACAAGTACGCTGCAGAGCTATAGCGCATCTTTATGTGAAAACAGCAGTGTCATGGGTGTAGGGAAGGATCCTGAACACGACTGAGAGAATGAAAAGTGAATAAAAAAATATATAACCTTTACAAGTATCATAAATTACACCGGCTATTTCATACATTATATAGTTTATGCCTACATTTTGTCATTTACTGATATAATATGAAAAACGTTTCTGCTTTAAAAATGTTTACACGGATTACTGTAGAAACAGAACACACGTGAAATGCGTGTATTCCAAATAATGATCTATTATTTCCACTCTAAAACTCCACTTCACTCCCAGATAATCAATCAAGGCATGAGCTGGGAGATGTTTGTGCACGTTCTAAGTCGGTGAGGGATGGAATAGCCGGCTACTTGCAGTTTTCTTTATCAGCACATTTAGATTACAAAAGACGCTGGCGGAGAGGTGAGAACGGTTTTAAGAAGCGATTTAAGGTGGGACGGATCTATGAGTTTTTTCGTGGGCTCTGGCAATTCTAGTGTTAAAGGCAAGTAGTTCTCAACCATCCATTCATTTAAATCACTAACACAACTAATTAAAGACAACACTGGAGAAACTTCATTTGATCTAATTGAAATGTATAACTGGGTGTCATCTGAATACGAGTGAAAATTAACATTATGTTTTCTAATGATAGATCCCAGTGGAAGCATGTAAAGTGAAAACAGTAAAGGTCCCAGTACTGAGCCCTGCGAGACACCATATTGAACTTCTGTGTATAATGATGGAGTACTGTCAGCACATTTCTGCACATATTGGAATCGATTTGATAAATAAGAACTAAACCAAGAGAGCACGGTGCCTGTAAGCCCAACACCATTTTCTACCCTATGCAGTTAAATAGAATGGTCAATGATGTCAAATGCTGTGCTTTAAGTCTAACAGTATAATTACAGTGGAGTTTCCTTCATCAGAAGATATCAGAATGTCATTTACAACTCGCGTTACTGCCGTTTCTGTACTATGACCAGTGCGGAAACCAGACTGGAATTTCTCAAATAAATTGTAATGCGTAAGGTGTGACTGAAGCTGATTGGCGAATACTTTTTCTAGTATTTTAGAGAGAAAAGGTAAATTTGAAATAGGTCTATAATTATTACGTATGTGTGGGTCTAGATCTGACTTTTAAGTAATGGTTTAATGACTTGACACTTTTAGTGCATCAGGTACTGTGATATGCAATAATGAACTATTGATATTGTTTAGAATAGGCACTGCATGAACATCCATTGCAGTTTTTACTAGTTTTGTTGGCACTGGATCTAGGGAACAAGTAGTGGGTTTCATTTTAGAAATTAAAGTTAAGACTTCCTTCTCAGTTACAGGATTAAAATTACTTAAGTGCTGAACGCAATTTGAGGCAGGGTCTGCTAAGTTAGTATGCGGTTTGTACTGTGATACTGAGATCTGGGATCTTATATTTTTAATTTTCTCATTGAAGAAGTTCCTAAAGTCTGTCTTGCTAATATCTGTTGGTATTTTGCACTGTAGATCTGAATTCCCATTTGTTAATTTAGCAACTGTTCTAAACAGTAACCGAGGATTTTTATTATTGCTATTATTGTAGCATAGTATTCTAAGCAAGCTTTAAAAAGAGCTTTTTTTTATATTTTTAACACTGTCTGTCCATACAATTTGTAGGACATTTAGCTTTGTTGTTCTCCATCTGTGCTCCAGTTTTTGACACTCTAATTTAAGAGCTTGAGTGTTTTCATTAAACCAGGGAGAGTTTCTATGTGCTTTGATCACTTTTGTTTTAAGGGGAGCCACTGCATCCAGAGCATCTCTCAAGGTCACATTATAATGTGATGTTAGCTGATCTAAATTGTTTTCTATGTTTACTTTTGATGTTAACTGATCTAAATGGTTTTCCACAATTACACTCGACTTATTCAAAGTATCTATAAATTTTGAAGCAGAATTACAATCTAGATTACGCACTGTCTTTGCTTTAATCTGTGAGTGCGTTGGCAAGGGCAGGACTAAATCAAATGTAATTAAGTGGTGATCGGAAATAACTTCATTTAATGGAGTAATATTTAAATTTTGAATTTCAACTTTGTAAGTTATAATTAAATCTAATGTGTGGTTATGATTATGAGTTGGACCTTTGACAATCTGACAAAATCCTACTGAATTTAACAAATAAGTAAAACATTTGCTAAAAGTGTCAGTTTCCACATCAATGTGTATATTAAAATCCCCCATTAATATTACGTGATCATAATTTATAGCCAAATCAGATAAAAGGTTGCTAAATTTAGTCATGAACAATGAATATGGTCCTGGTGGTCTGTAGACTAGCACTGTAATTGTGTTGGAATCTGTTTTAATATTTAAAATGAATGCCTCAAAGGAAGTAAAGTTGCCTAAACTTTTAGACATGATTTGCATTTTGTTACAATGAATTATTCCAAACTCTCCTCCTCGACTAGAATCTCTAGACTGATGAAGGAACGAGTATCCATCTGGTGACGCCTCAGCTAGGAGAACAGTGTCACATTTACTAAGCCAGGTTACAGTGAGAAGACACAGAACAGATTTTGTACTTAATATAATATCATTTACTAAAGCAGCTTTACTGCCAAGAGAGCAAATGTTCAATAAGCAGCATTTAAAACTGCATGCTTCTTTCTGAACTGGTGATATATTTTTTGTTTTAATTTGAAGTAAATTTCTATTACAGATAGGGCTGCAACTAATGATTATTTTGGTAGTCGACTAATCGTTCGATTTTTTTCTATTAGTTGTTTAGTCACAATTATTTCATGCCTGACTATTCTGAAGCCTACGACCTGTGGTTGCACATCCTGTTCTGGTCTCCTGTGCATGTCTTACCTCATCTGCTCACATCTGTCCACCTGTAAATGTCACCCTGATGTCTCTGCATTAACACGATTAAAATTAATAATAATCAAATTAAAATAACAACCAGTGAAACATATGAATTTGAAAATAATCAGATGTTTTATATTAGTGCGACCATTACAATAAAAAAGAAATACATTAAACAACACAAACTAAAGTGCACATAGTCTTTAAACAAAAAAAGTGCATTTAACTTAACCAAAAATGGCCACTGGTGTGTCTTAAAGTCCAAAAGTTTAAATAAAGCTTCAATTCAAATAAAATAAAACAATAATGTAGAGTTTATAAAAGATTCAGTTCATATATTCCTGATTGCAGTGGAGGAACGTGAGCATTTCGACATGCTGTGGTGTGAGGCTGCCTCTCTTCTTTGAGAAAATTTTCCCAGCTGCTGAGAAGAGACGCTCAGAGGGAGTAGAGGTAGTAGGAATACACAGGAATGATTTTGCAGACAGAGAAAGATGTTTTAATCATCACAATCTGAAGGAAAAGTGTTGTAGTTTATCACATCATGTACTACTTATGCCAAAATAAAAAAATAATGGACTAAAACATGTAACAAGCTAATTACTGCCAGCATGCCGAAGCCGAGTATATTCAGAAAAGCACATTTGTTGAACGCCGTAACTGGCTAGAGTCAGTTTCCAGTGCAATTTGGAAGCACGCCGAAGCCGAGCACATGCGGTGACATACATTTGGCGACGTACATTCATTGAACTCCGCAACTGGCTAAAGTTGTTTCTCAGTGCAATTTACCAGTACGCAGGTGTCGAGAATATTCAGCAACGTACATTCATTGAACCCCGCAACCAGCTATATTTGCTTCACAGAGCAATTTGTCGGCATGCCGGAGCTGATCAGTCAGTCCCGTATATTCATTGAGCAGCCAACTTATGACCACTGCCGGCCCCGGCAGAACTGCAGCACCACTGTCTCTGGGATTCAGCCGCTGCACTAGACAAGCCTGCAATCATCAGAGTTTACCTCTGTGTGTTTGCATGCAGACAGTTCAAGCGTACTTGGCTCGGTGATTTACTAAAATTTCAATGGCGTCAGTTGCACCTTGATCGTTGTGGTAGTTTTTTTTTTATAGTTTTTACAGTTCATTTGCAGTGTGTAAAATGATCAGTGTTATAGTAATTGTGATGCTCTTTGCATGAAAAAAAAATTTGTGTTTCATTACAATTTCACAGTTTTGCATTGGTAATATGAAGATTTATCAACAGAACATAGTCAGGTTTTTTTGTTTGTTTTATGCCTGTTTCTGTATATTTAAAGTAAGATAAAATTTTACTCAACACATTTTTTGAAAATCACTCACCTAAAGTAAATACTACGCAGAAGCAGAAATTAAGCAGTTAATATCTTTGGAAGCTTTTTATGGTATATTTACATTTGCTGTCAGTTAAGCATCTTTTTTTTTCCCCTGCTCTATGGCTTTTATTCCATGCACATTTATGAGCCAGCTCATTTTTCTAGATCAGCCAACAGTTTGGATCTTAGTCAGGATTGAATAACCTGTTGCCACTAGTCTATAAAATATTTCAGACATAAACAAGTCCATATTCGTATGTTAGTTTTCAATATACTGTTCAGACTCAAATAAAATATGCAATTACATAGACCAACTAGAAAATTGCTCAGTTTTGAGTAAATATTTACAAAGCCTAGAATTTCTTAATGGACAAGAATATGCCAGCTTTTAGGGTTAGTTTCTGTCTTACATATTGTGTTGCCAGTTTAGGCTGCAGATCCCCCACAACCCTATATTGGAATAAGCGGGTCTGGCAGTAGGTTGATTGACTTTCTTTTGGATTTAAAGTGTTCCCTGCTGTCACCATTGTTATCATTAGTTGTCATAGTTTTGCCATCACCTAATCTGTTTTAAGTAATCTAGGTTTACTTTTGTGCAAAGTGTTTTCTGCAATTAATAACTTGGTTTTTAACATTTATAACTTGTTGACTGGGTACCAGATGAGCAGTAGTATGCTGTTACTCACTGTACTTATGCATGAATTACATACATAACACAATCATTTTTAAACCTGTATGATCTAATTTTGGACTCCTGTGGTACTGAAGCATTTTTTAGCAGCACTGGGTATATAGCATGAGACAGTCTTGAATGGGGCACTAGTTTTCTACAGCCTGTATGCGTATGAACATGCACATTCACTCACTTACATTGGAGTCAGTTTCAATTTTTAGTAACTTACACTTCTTAGGGGATGTGAAAAGAAAAGCAGAGTACCCAAAGGGAAACTCACATAGAAAAGAGAATCCACTTAGAATTTGCTCAAATCATGTAAGATATGAACCCACTCACACACAGAAAATTTTATTTTTTTTAAACTGTTGGTCCCAATCTGGTCCTGGTAGAGACAGAGCTTGTCCTGAAAATATCTCGCTGAGAAATCCTTCTTTGTCATATAGTGGTATCCAAAGTAACACAGTGCCTGCTAGATATGAATGTAACAGCCCTTAGGTATGCTATCTGCAAACCTTAACATGTACTTACTCATGATTATCCATTAGCAGTAGTTTAATGATTTATATAAAAAAATATCTGTATGCTGTCTCAGCTTTTCTCTTAAGCATCTCAAAAGATGAAGTTGATCCACCAGGATTGTTTTTAATTAAATAGGAGACTCTGATGCATATTAAGGAGTTGTACATTCAGGATAGAATGCAGGAACCACTTCTTCATACAACTTGTCGTGGGAATCTTGAATAAACTACTGAATCACTTTTTTTTTTGATTCTGCTATCAGCTGTCCAAATGAGCATGACGACTGAATTTTCTCCCTCATTTGTTAACCTTCTTATACCTTTTGTATGTCAAAGGCTTGGTTTCAGACTGTGGTTTGTGTTTTATACCTCCAGCGGTGTCATGGATCTTTGGTTCACTATTTTCAGCTGTTATTGCATTTTTCAATTTTTTGTAGCTCCTGTGTAATCAATTCACATTGGTTCATTTTTTCAGATGATAGTAGGTGCTTTTTCACCACTGGCACTTTTTTCAGGATCAAGGGATGTCTTAAAAACTCTTGTAGCATGCACAGCTCAGGAACTTAGGCCATTTGTAGTTCCTGGTACTTTATTTAGCTCCTACATCAGGGTACTTTTGTTTCAACTAGGAACTATTGTACGTAGGGCTAGGGCGATGAATTGTGCTTACTGGTTGACCACAAGCACTGGCACCATCTTACAAACCTTATGAAGTAGTTTGAACTTTAGTCAGTTATCGGTGAAGATGTTGTGCTGCGTTCCTTATCACTTATATTAGTTGCCTCCCTAAAATGCCTCACTTTGCATGTCACATTTTGCATAAAGTTTACAGTTTTAGATGTTTTGTGGGAAAGCAACACATAAAATGATCTAGGACACAAAGTGCCCAGGGTCAACGTCATAAAGGAACTAACTGGTTCTTGAAAACAAAGTTCCTGCATTGAAAAAATGATTACTGCCACAATTTTCAGCCCTAATGCAAAAATAAAATATGCACCTACTGCAGACATTTGAGACAATTTAATTTACTGCTTCTCTTACTTCTCCTCAAGTTGCTGTGACTGTTACAAAACTGTTTATTACATTACAAACAACTTTCTAGTTTATGCATAATTCAAGTAAAGGCAAAAGAAATGTATTTTTTTTTGTGTATATCTAATTCCGTACTCTGTAAATTTAAAGATACAAATTAACCAAATGTTGACATCTTTGGAATGTAGGAGGAACCAAAGTACCTGAAATAAGAACTACATAGGCACAATCTAACTATTCATATAATCAAGCCATTATTAAAATGTGTGTTGACATGACAAACATATTAAACCTCAAAAGTGATGAATATGATATACAGACTCTGTTTTAGTTTTAAGAGGGCCAGTGCTGTTTTTTGCACTGAAGAACTTTTTTTTTCATCAGTTTATATAGGCTACATACCTGTTGTCATGTCTCAGGATTAGATACTATTATAATCCCTTGTTGTCAATAATTACATTTAGTAAAAACAGGTGTGATTCACTAACTGTGTAGAGAAAGCTATAAATATCTTGCCCTACAGCCAATTCATATTCGAATAGTTTGACACAACTTGTCTTGTTTGGCACTATTTGTGCTTTGCAAATGACCATATATGAAGGGAACAAGCTTTTAATGACTGGCAGGATTTTTGCCCATGACAGGCTGAATTTTGAGGCGATTTAGGCTTCTAGGAACCATTCTCTTAGAATAATGTACTGCTTTGGGCCCAAGACAGACTGCCCAAAATCGGTTTATACCTGTTCATATCCAGGTTTAAGCAACAGTTTACTTTCTAGCAACAGGCACCTACCAGAGGGAAGTGGCTGAAACATCAGGAATATCACAGCCAACCTTTACGTCCATCATCTCCTCTTTGCTGGAAGCCATAAACTGTCTGATAAGGTGCTAATTTCAATTCCTGTTTGGTATGGATATAACAAGCCAACACAAAAAGGCAGTTTGCATTAATGACCTGTTTTCTCAATGTAACTGGGGTAACTTGACTGCACTCATATTGTAATAGTGAAAGCTAGCACATGTTCTTGCTGCACTCAATTGTGGAGAGCACCATAGGATTCTTCAAATTCAGGTTGCGGTGCCTGCATGTAGTAGATGGCTGGCTGCTATACCAGTCAACTAAATTTTTCAACATTGTAGTTTCATATGTACAAGATTTATTAGCATAGGCTATATATGGTTGTTTCAGGTTGGGGAAGGGGTGGGGTTTGAGAAGCATTCACATACATGTATTTACATGATATTTGTTATTTATAAAGGCTACATTGCATGCAAATTTTTGTGCACCAGGTTTTATAAATATAATTTTTTTTCTTGGCGTATGCATTGTCCTGTTTTTTGATGTACACATACTTTCATACTGGAATCCACACAAAGGATTATAAATGAGACCCCAAGACAGGAGGAGAATACAGATCCCTGCACCCACAAGTACCACAGTACGAATCAAAGAGTCACTGTGTTGATTGCCTTTTAATAAATGATGTTATAGTAATGCTTTGTGCTCCCCAACAAAGTAATTTAAGTGCAATCTTTGTCCAAGTCAAGTCAAGTCAGGGAGCATGCACTGGTATAGTGCGTTGCCGCACCCACTACACGACGAAAAAACTCGGGATCCCGGTTGGCAGACCCACCCAGTCCCACCCTCTAGAAATGACCCTCTATCTGCTGCAGCCAGGTGTTATGTGGGCAACCCCTTGGCCTGGTCGAACCACTTGGATCCCCAACAAAGAGGATCTTACGAGCTGGATCATCTTCGGGGAAACACGCCACATGGCCGTAGTGCCATAACTGATGCTCCCTCACAATGCAGGTAATGTGCCTCATTTGGGACTCCATGAGCAGCTGCTCATTCGACACAAAGTCAAACCAGCGGTACCCAAGGATTTTCCAGAGAGACACAGTACCAAAGGAGTCCATTGTTCGTCTCATGTCACTGGATAACGTCCATGTCTCGCAACCATATAGCAAGACAGGAAGCACCAGGACTCTAAAGACTTGGACCTTCATCCTTTTGCATATATATCGGGAGCACCAAACACCCCTTTCCAGTGACCTCATGACCCCCCCGCTCTCCCAATCCGTCTACTGACTTCACCAAAGACATGGTAAGTAAACCTCTTGACAAGGTTGACACTCTCACCGCAAACAGACACACTGCTAATGGCTGTGCCCAAGAGGTCATTAAAGGCCTGGATCTTGGTTTTTATCCAGGACACTCGCAAACCCAGACACTCAGACTTCTCACTCAGTCTCTTGAGAACCTTGATCAGAGCCTCCATTGACTCCACGAAGATCACAGCATCGTCAGCAAACTCAAGATCCATGAATCTTTCTACACCAACAGATACCCCACAGCCTTTGGACCCCACAACCTTGTCCAACATCCAGTCCATACAAGCATTGAACAGAAAAGGAGCAGGAACACACCCTTGATGAACTCTAGGATCAACTGGGAAAAACACAGAGGTTCTGCCTCCACTCTGCACAGCACTCACAGTACCAGTGTACAGGCCGGTCATGATATCCAGCAACCTCGAGGGGATCCTGCGAACCCTCAGGATGTCCCACAGGGCAGCTCAATCAACTGAGTCAAACACTTTACAAAAATAGACAAATGCTGCAAAGAAACTCTGCCGATATTTGATTTTGTGCTCCATGAGAACCCTCAGTGCCAGGATGCAGTCAATGGTAGTCTTCTTCTTGTTGCAATCCAGGTGATCACCCTTCCCTTTCCAGATAAGGATGACAAGTCCCGTTTTCCAGTCAGTTGAGATGATACCAGTTCAAATGGAAGCAAAGATTGTTTGCAATGCCAGGAGGACAGCCTTACGACCAGCCTGGAAAAGTTCACCCCGGATACCACAGATCCCTGCAGCCTTTCCTCCCCTCAGATGGTTCACTACCCGTGCAATCTCAATGAGATTGGGTGGTTCACAGCTAATTGGAGCATCAGCCTCAAGGACCGTGGACCCAGAGATATCCAACTTCCTAGCCAGAGGATCAGCTTTGAACAACTGGTCAAAGTAGCCAGCCCAGCAGATCACAACTGTAGTATCATCTGTAAAGACCATTTAATAATCTTT
Source organism: Polypterus senegalus (assembly GCF_016835505.1). NCBI lineage: Eukaryota > Metazoa > Chordata > Cladistia > Polypteriformes > Polypteridae > Polypterus > Polypterus senegalus. The sequence continues at coordinate 158,853,435 of NC_053156.1, read as the reverse complement.
GTCCATAATTTGTTAAATGAAAGGAAATATGTCATCTCTCTGTAATCTGTCTAATATTTTAATAGAGGATGTACCATTTTTCGTTTACTTTTTATTTTTACAGGATAAAAAAATATCTTTGACATGATAAATAAAGCATACCATCAAAAATAAAGGGGCTTGGAAAAAATGACTTCAGATTTGAGAGGTATAAATGGAATTTATTAAGTCTCATATAAGCAGAAGTGTTGTATCAGTCTGTGGCAAGGAACCAAAGGAAAGCTAAGGCCGTGCATGGTGTGTAGTAGTACAAGTTGGAGCTGATGTTTCTTTTTCTGTGAATGCTAATTAAAACAGAAAAAGAGCTATTTGTCTGAAGCACACAGACAACAGAGCAAATGAAATTGGCCTGCATGGTAGAGATAGAGGGCCACAGTTTATTGCCTGGTGTTCAGTATAGTCCAATGCTGTGTCTAATGATTCATCTGATGGATAGACTTATGACTTCCAGAGGCTACAGAATACTTTAGTGGATCACCGTAGTCAAATGGTAATAAAGGAGTATGCAAATGGGTTGGATATATAATTTGCAAAAATTAGTAATCTTAGTTAAAAAGACAATATAATATACAGGAGGCAAAGTCTAAAGCTGGGCTTCATGAATGTCCTGAAAATCTTTAAAGGATTACAGTTTCTTTTAATACTGTAATGAATTTTCTTTTGTCATAATTTCATAATCAGTTAACAATCTAGCATTTTGTATGGACAAATTAGTGAAATTCTAATAATGTATTTATGTAATAATCAAAATTTAGTGCTGTCGAAAGGCGGATGCCCAAATGAACCTATAATTCTGCCTCTGCTGTTGATATGTTTATTTCTCCTGTTCTTGTATCTGTGGTACAGAAGCTGGAAGCAGCTCAGCAGTGAACCATTTATCACTAGAGGTGAAATAAAAGCTAACAGTAAGCTTTCCAAGTTTGAGCAAAGAAGGAATCCAAAAGACACAGCCTGATTTGCATCTCCCTGCAGATTTCATGGCCTGTTTTTACTCAGTGATAGGAGATATTAATCTTCCCCAAACAACCTGGAGGAGAAGCTGTGTGAATGACTTTGAAGCAGATTCTTAAGGCCACTGCTTTAAGTTTTGTTTGCAATTCCTTGTCTTTCTCTGTAGTTTCACATATCATATAGCTTTATAAGTATGGTCAAGCTTTAGGCGTTGTACAATTATGAAAAAACCATACCCATATATTACGACATTTGGAAATCATCATAATCAGAAATATGTGTTTTTGTTACAATTTTATGAAACTAAGAATTGATTTAATTATAGTTGATACCTAATGAAAATAGCTTCCAGACAAATAAAAATTCACTGAGGAGGTCAGAAATGTGTAAATGAATTATTCAACACTGAATACATACCTCTAATTATGTTTTTTCATGAATTGCTTGAATTAGAAATGACTAACATTTAATACTCAGGAATACATGTCTATATGGACTTAGGAGATAAAGTCACATCGCAGAGATGGACATGCTTGGTCAATGAGCAACTCTGAACTGGAAAGTGGATGTGTGTTTGCCCTGTGTTCGACTGGAGTCCCATCCAGGGTTGTTTCATCCCGGGATGTCAGATGCTGCCATGTTACCCAATAAAGTGGGGTCTGAAAATAAGTGGATGTAGTTTACTACAACTGCTTTGGTATGTATTACAGTTTTTATCAAAAGGACAATAATCTGTTGCATAGGGAAGACTTACTTAGTCAAACAGTGATGGAGAAATGCAAATGAATACTCATGAAATCCAAACTCATGGTTTTATAATAGTTGACAATGACAGTGGACATCAACATACAAGTTGACCAGTTTGAGTCACACCTTTAAGTCATTTTGTAACAATGAGTAAGATAATTAATCTTGCCTAGGGTTTTTCTATATAAAAAACTTTATGTATACTGTATAGTTCTACTTAACTGTGATTTTCTTAGTCATCCTGAACAAAGGCATTAATCAAATTCTCTCAGAAAAAATCGAGTCCTTTGTAAGCTTTAAGGATTGAAGTGTGTGAAGGTCTCAGAAGGCATCTGTTTCTAAGAGATTAGAGCCATCACATCTGACACCAACATTATATCATGGTTGCTTAGGTCACACGTGTTGTCCATTCTAATTGGTCGAACAACAACCAAATCCCAAATCAGTTCACATTCTTGGTTTTGTGGAGTAGGATACTTGCATTAACCTTTAGGTGTATCTAATAACGTGGCCCCTAACTATACAGTATATGTACTATACTTGTATTTGTGTTTAAATATTTATGCTTGCAAAATAATTAATATATACAGTATATATACTAATAAATACATACTGTCAATGTCCTTTTGTATATAAGTAAAAGCAGTTCGCATTGCATATGTTAGTTGTATAAGTTTAAACAAGTGAATGCAGACATCATAATAAAATATCTCTTACTGTATAAGAAAATACCAGAATGATTTCATTAGTACAGACTTTGGTAACCCATATTGTCTCTTAAAAATATGTTATGTCCACCAAATCACCATAGACTATCATTTCTTCTTGGTTGGTTATCAGGAGGCTTAAAAAATTGTACATTAGTAGCATTTCCCTTGGAATGAGACAAAAACTTTTACTCCTGTCCAGCAGTCAGCGCAATGATGATTGTGCTGATTCCTTCTTCTTCTTCTAGGTCTGGTTGTTAAAGATTCCCTTTAGTGGTTTTCCATTCTTTTAAAGGCTAAAAGAGGACAGAAAACAGAATGGTGTGGGAGAAAAAGAACAATTATGTAATGCTACTCCAATACATCTATAATCAGTGTTCTCCCCTGAACTTTTTTCCAGCCTGGGTGGCATGAAAAAGTAGTCGGGTGGGGCACGACAGGGAAATTTGGTGGTGGGGAAAATTAAATATACATTATTTTTATTAGTTAATTATTATTAATTATTTTCCAATGCTCAATATGACTTCCTTTTTTAAGGTTTGACACAAGTGCAATAATATTTTTATTAAATTTAAGAAGTATCCAATTCAGAATTCTGCAACTTTCCCATAATCAAAGTCCCCAGGATCTGAGCCCTCCAAGGAGATCAGTATGAGATTATTTAGCATGCTTTGATTCATGTGATTTCTCAAACATGTCTTGATCCTTTTAAGGGCAGAAAACCCCCTTTCACATTCAGCTGTGCTCACTGGGATCACTAGCCCAATATGAGCTAGTATGGCTAAATTTGGAAACGACTGTTTGAGCTCTGGTGTCGTTGCCATTTTTAGTAAAATCTGTTTTGGACTGAAGTCTTTGTATGACTGACTTCTAATCATTTTTGACGCAACTGTCCATTCTTGCCTGCTAATAATGGAAAAGAATTTCAGCAGACTCACTTGAATCGTGAGTTTCTGCATTGAAAACTTTTGAAAAGCTGGAAATAATTGGCATGTCAGGGAATCTTGCATCTAGGTGCTTGGCAGCTGTCTCTAGGTTTTTATCATATATTGCAATTTTGAATGACATTACATCACTCTGTGTATAAACAATGCAGAGAACTGACCATTCTTCTGCCAGACAATGATGAAGGCTTTGAAAATATCTCCCAGGAGTGTCTTTCAACTCCATGATGGATAATTGTGTGGAAAGCAAAATTGGCTCACTTTCAGTAAGATTGACATCTTGCCTTTGCCAAGCCTTAGATAAGATGGACAACAAAGAGAGGAAATAAAATTGTATGTTTTAATACATCTGCTTAATCCTTCAGCTGTGATGTAATTTCGTTCAGTGGCCTCGCTTTCCAGCGCAGCTATGACACTCATGTACACTGCTGTAGTGACTATACTGCAGAGTCATGAGACAGCCATCTAGTGTCACTGGCAGTTTTCATCTTAATCTGGAGAATGTTCAGATTATTTTGAATTTCCATTAAACCAGCCATCCTAACTGAAGAATTTTGGAAGAAATAGAACATCTGCCTTAAGATGTTGTTCAGTTTTGTTAAATAAGGTACGGCAGCTGCTGCTTGGGCACTTGCAAGGGCCAATTGGTGGTTTACACAGTGGCAGTTGACCAAGAGTCCAGGGGCCTCATGTATAACACCGTGCGTAGAACTCGCACTATAACATGGCGTAAGCACAAAAACCGAAATGTGCTTACGCACAGAAAAATCCAGATGCAGGAATCTGCGCGTACTCCAACTTCCACGTTCTTCCGCTACATAAATCCCGATCAGCGTGAAAACTAACGCTCATGTACGCGCTTTATGCAACGCCCCAACTCCTCCCAGAATTACGCCTCTTTGAATATGCAAATCAATATAAATCGCCCTTTAAGCGCAGCCTTCTGTGAAAAGACAATGGTCAAAGCACGGGGGAAAATATAAGAATTGCAGCGAATACCAAGTGGAGGCAAAGGAAAAACATACTATTTGTTCAAATAAACTGTGGTATAATCAACAAAAGGAAGTTGATCGAGTGACTTAGCGTGTTGGAGAAACTTGAAAGCTCACATTCACAAAATCGCACAGTGCCGGAAATAAAAAAGAAGTCACATATCAAAGTCGCCGTGAAAAGCCGAAGTTGTAGCCCACTGTCTGAGTGTCATATGAAAGCTTATTAGGGTACAGAGAAAAAAGGCACACAGTGGGGGAAAAAGCACGAAATGTCAACTTCAATCTCGAAATTTCCACTTTAATCACGTAGCTTATTTTGTCATTAAAGTAGAACATCATAAACTTCATCTTAAAATCGTTTAATTAACCAGTTTCTCAAATCACATCGTAATTAAAGTAGCACTTTAAATGCTTTGTTTTGTATGTGATCTTCTTGCTTCTTAAACCCGCTCTCATCCTCCAACTGGACACAGAATCAATTACATTGGTGATATTACGGCTCTCTGAATAACTAAAATACTGAGATGTATACATGATATCATTTTCATGATGATAGGAGTTAAAGCACGTTATTAAACATGTGTTTCACTTCAATGAAATAATTTATTGCAGCAGTACTCAGGGGCGGCTCTAGGCTTGTGGTGGCACTGGGCAGAGGAAGAATCTGTGGCTCCTTCGCCTGCCCGCCAGTAAGGTAGCTTATGCACGGTGGATGGCCACGTCCGCTGCAGACACTGCATAGCCACTCGTGCTCATGACACAAGCATTTAACTTATGCCGAAATTTGGTCGCTGCGTTTTTAGCTGTGTTGTTATTTTCTCTTTCTGTTTTATATTCAATATATATTGGAGTAGCCATCACTGCAGTCAGTGCTTTTCTTTCCCCAAGTAACCGATCACTACACAATCAGTTCTGTAATAGAAGTTAAGCCATCTGTAAGCTTAGCGCCGATTCTTGAAAATGTTTAAAGAACATTGAAATATCTTCGTAGTACATAGTTAATTAATCTATCCTTAACGATACTCTCAGTGAAGAATATAGATTATTTAAATGAAGTTAAAGTTTTATCTGTATAATTTAATAAACATTTTGCTGCATTTCACCTTAAAAATGATATTGTCATCATATGTAAATACGCGCTTTATAAAGTGGCTCAGGTTGTGCGATATTATAACTGTAGTGCAAGTTTACAGTGGGGTGATTGTACTTATAAGTACAAACAGTTATACAAGGTGCAATTGATTGAGTGCATTTAAAGTTTTTGGGATGAAACTGTTTCTGAACCGCGAGGTCCATACAGGAAAGGCTTTAAAACGTTTTGCAGTGGCTGAGACAGTGTGTCCTTGAAGCTGTATACCGATAATTCTCTTTCCGATCAGCTGCTGCTGTGATTCCCCACTCAGATACAGTGATATAAATACTCCGAGTGGTGCAGTGAGAGAAATATGGAAAAAGATGATCCGCTGTGGCAACTCCTAATGGGAGGAGCTGAAAGAAGAAGAAGAAGGAGAAGTGAGAGTAACAACGCTAAAGCAGTTATGGTATTTGGAATACTATGGCTGTTCCCTGAACCATTATATTGGTACAAGTTAATTACAATCAGATGCATTACACTAATAAACAATATGCGGTTAGTTTCAGTGTATTTATAAAGCCGCGCCAGGAAAATAAGGCGTAATCACACAGGAACAGTAGCACTGCTTTGACGCTGGGTGCCGCCAGTCTGCAAAACCAAGTGGATAACTTGCGTACGACAAGCCATGAGGTACCGTGGAAAAGTGCGTGGCTTTACGCCAAGTGTAGGTTTTATACATCGCGATTTGAACGTGGAAAAGTTCTTGCGCAACATTTCTGTGCGTATGCACCGTTTATACATGAGGCCCCAGATGTTTTTCTTTAAGCAGTTTTGCCACACCTTTCTGTTTCCTAATCATAATAGCCGTTCCATCTGACCCTAGTCAAACCAAATTAGCAGTTTTCAAGCCTAGAGTGTCCATAGTCTCACTCAGTGTGTTGGTTATAGTCTCTGCTTTGCCATCAATTATATTGCAGGTTCATAACAAACTAATATTGACCTCTTTAGTGACCTGGCAAACATATTTAATGTAAATAATTAATTGTTTTACAACTGAGATGTCTGTGGTTTCATCACACAGAATACTGAAAAAAATTTTCAGTTTGTTAGATTTTATTTCTGATGCTAAGGCATCCAGGAGCTCTTGCATTATTCTTTCAGAGGTGCAATGTGCATTTTTACCAACATTGAGATGTTGTTAAAAAGGAACAACCCATTTCTTTACAGTGTTCCAACAGTTTTTCAAACAACGTTGTATGCGGCAACTGATTTTTGCCAACCAATGCATGGATCTTAAAGCTCCCAGAAAGGCATCTCTGTAAGTTATTTAACACAGATACAGATCTTTCATCTCTTTTCTGAAATAACTAAGCAGTGTTGTTTTCTGAACACTTTATTTGCTCATGTTGGTAAAACGTTTGGAAAAAATTAAAAGTTCCCATGAATAAGACATTTGAGTGGGAAAGTGAGAGCCTGTTGGATATTCAATGCACCCTTGCACTACGGCAGGTACGCATTCTCGACATGTCGAGAATAAAGTCAACATTTCCACTTTATTCTTGACATTTCTACTTTATTCTCGCCGTTTATCTCAAGATTAAAGTCGACATGTTGATTTTATTCTCATAGTTTGTCATTAAAGTAGAACATTGTAAACTATATGTCATCTTAAAATGAATATTTAATTTACTAGATTTTCTCAAACCCCATCATAAGTTACAGTATGTAGCACATTAAATGCTTTGTGTTAAGTGTCCCCCAACCCATGTTAATCACTACGTGCTTCTTAAACTGACTTTTTCTTGCACTAAGAGGGGGCACAGGCAGCAATCACCACACAGAATACATTAATTTCATGATATTCCTGCTCCCTGAACATTTACAATGCTAAGATAAATACCTGATATCATTTTCATGATGAAATGCATTAAAGCATGTATTAATCATGTGGGGGCACAGTGGCGTGGAGGTTGCACTGCTGCCTTGCAGCAAAGGTGGTCCCTGGTGTTCCCAGCCTTGAGGTTGCATGTTTTTCTGGAGGATTTACTCAGCGTGCTTCAGTTTCCTTTCAAAGTCATGTACGTAGGATGTGGGGTTTTGTGATGCTAAATGAACCCTGCTAGTGTGTATGTGTGTGCTTGTATTGACCCTGTGATCACCTGGTGCCCCGTTCAGGATTTTGTTCCTGCCTCGCACGCAATGCTTGCTGGGATGGGCGCAACCCTGAATGGATGGCATAATTAAAAATGTATAACAAAGATTTTTTAAAGTTCTGAACACTCCGTGGTCTAAGTTTATAACTAGTTTTAATTTCACAAAGATGTCTATTGTGTGATGATTAGTTATGTGGAGAAAGAAAAAGGAAGGATAGGAACTGGGGTTTTGGTACGTCAGATAGAGACAGCACGCATGCAATAAAGAAAGCCCACTCCGACCGCCAGATCACAAACCCAACATTTACACAATATTTCAGTTAAACCTGTGTGATACCCATTCATTCATCCAGTTTTTTGGAGCCTTGTCACACCTGCCATAAAGGTCTCTACACTGAACGTACACCTGGGGACCCCTTACTGCAAGGGAGCAGCACTACTACCACACCACCGTGCATGTTTAATACATGCTTTTCATCATAAAAATGATATCAAGTATTTATTTTAGCATTGTAAATGTTAAGAAAGCAGAAATATCATGAAGTGAATGTATTCTGTGCAGCAATCACTGCCTACGCCTCCTCAGTGCAAGAGGAAGTCAGTTTAAGAAGCGCGTAGTGATTAACAACTCGGTCGGGGAACACTTAACACAAAACATTTAATGTGCTACATTAACTTATGACGGGGTTTGAGATTTCTAGTAAATTAAACATTGATTTTAAAATGAAGTTTAGTTTGCGATATTCTACTTTAATGACAAAATAAACTATGAATATAAAGTGGAAATGTCGACTTTAATCTCAACATAAACGGCAAGAATAAAGTGGAAATATTGAGAATAAAATCAACATGTCGACTTTATTGTCATCATAAATGTCAAAATTAAAGTGGAAATGCCAAGAATAAAGTCAACATGTCGACTTTAATCTCGACATAAACAGCGAGAATAAAATGGAAATGTTGAGAATAAGGTCAACATGTCAACTTTATTCTCGTCATATAGTTTTTTTTTTTCTTCACCGTGGCCCTAATATGCTTCCATACAAAACCCTCAGCAATTCAGTGACAAACCTTTTGCTCAGGACACAGTGTGTGCTGCAAGGGTTTCTGCACACTTTTTGCAATATGGACGCAGGTCAAAATAATAGCACTTGAATAAAACCCTCAGTATGAGCAAATATAAAAACGGCAGAGGGAGTCACTTTAACAGGAACCACAGTGAGTGCTACAAGGATTTTTGCACATAGAGCACACCTAATGCTTAAACAACCGTATATATATATATATTGGTTTGCTATGTACTGAACAAGAAGAGAGCAGCTATATGCTTAGCAGCACTATACAGACTGCACTGACGCTGAGAACTGAGACGTCACTTCCTGACGCCCTTTTTCTGATATCTGACACACTGGTTCCACTAGACTTTTTTTATTTTATCAGTCCTCCTCTCGCCAGCCCACCTCCACATCCTCTTTGCTTGTGAACTGCCTCTCCTCTCCTGCTATTAGCATGTACAGCCCCCTCTCGCCCGCCCATCTCTCCATACTCCTTGCTACTGTATTAAGTTGCTTCACCCCCCACTATTACCATGTACACCCCTCTCTTGAAGCCCACCTCCCCATACTCTTTGCTTGTAAATTCCCTAATCCCCGCTATTAGCTTTAGCATCGAGTAATCTGCAACATCCTGTCCCGAGTCTCTCCCCTCGCAACTTGCAATCCTGCTTCTAAAATATTTGCCCACCTGCCCGCTCATCCCTTGCCATCTCTGCAGATCATTAGATCTGCCTGTGCCTGTAGATCTGCGGCTGTCATCTCACAATTTCATGCAAAAAGTCGCTAGGGAGAACACTGTATAATAAGTCATAGATGGCATGCAATACAATTAAAAAAAGTAAAAGAACTCCTGCACACTATTAAACATCTTTACGTTTTCAGTTTGTTGAATGATACAAAGTTTAAAAGAAACACGAAAGGATGAATGATTGTGAGCCCAAAAATTGTACAATGTTTTTATACTTGCAAAGAAATTAGCCCCTGCATTACCCTAAATTGGCAAAAGCATTACCTTGAGATTACCTCATGAGCACGTAGCTAGTAAAGGAGGGCTACAGAAGTGGCAGCCAGCTCTGTAATAATATATTTTTTATAATAAAGTTTAGTTGATTTTTTTTTATTGTGCACTGCCAACTGAAGAGCTTCAGAACACATAATATATTTACAAAATACAGATGAAATACTACTTTGCATAATGTACATTCAAAACATAAATATTTACCATTTTTACTCCAGTAACTGCCTGTAGTCTGTCCAAAAAAAGCTATGATTTTTGAAACAAAAACAAATATTCTCTTACATGTGATGATTACCCAGGTGTCTTGCCATTGCACAGAACAGCACATCTCAACAATTCAATTAAACTTATAACAGGATTTTTTATACAGTATATTTATATATGGTTAGTTTTTGGGAATCATTGAGATTCACCTCATTTTTCTAATGTTGCAAAAATAACTCATTCTTCAGGGCAATATCTATTAGCTCAGCTGCTTCAGCAAATGCCATTTCAGTCATAACACTCTGAGGTGTTTAATTTTTTTAAAGTTAATGCGAGCTGTAAAAGCTTAATTCAGCAGCAATTTTCGTATCAGAGATAAAACACTTGATGTGCTTGTGGCAAAGGTCTAGCAAGAATACAGGAATCACTGAATTGCAAATGGTGCTTTAAAGAGCAGAAAATAAAACCAATAATTCAAAATTTTATGAATTACAACAGCTGATTCACTTCTTAGGTGGGTATTCAGAAATATGATTATTGCAAATATTATTAGTACAAGTATTTTAAAAATCTGGTTTCCCTCCCATATACTGGAGATGTGCTTGTTGAATTAGTTGACCCAGTTTGAGTAAGCTTGAACGTGTAGATGAGTGTGCCAAACGACTGACTGGTGCTTGATCAAGGCTTGGATCCTGCCTTGTGCCAATGACTACTAGGATATGCACTAGCCTCATCCAAGATTTATTTTCCCATATCCAGTTGCTAAAAGTGTCAACACATAAAACAGAAATTTGATGCTTGCGTAAGCTTTGTAAATATCCAAAAGTATCATAACTATCTTCCTAAAATAATGAACTAATAATTACTAGTTCAATGGAGCTTCTTACTATTGAACATGCTACATATAGTCGGTGGTGCTGGTGTGAAAGAGATTGCAACAAGACTCAGTATTAAAGTAGTATTAGGTAATGTTACAAAGGTAATTTAAAGCTGATTCATTCTAAGTTAAAAACTGCCTTAAAATCTTGACTCTTCACTCATTCAAAAGCACCATCCTGTTCATTTTTATCACATTCTGAAAAACAGCATCTACATCAGCTATAGAAAAAAATCACACTTTATTCTGTTTAATCATGGCTTGGCTCCATTGGTTAATCTGAAGTGTTTTTTTCTTTTACTTTTTTATATCCTCACTTTTTTTTAATTGGTATTGCGAACTTAATTACATTATGCAGGTAGATAGCTGCTTTTTTTAAACAAGGCTATACAATGAAAACAAAAAAAATGTAGTGTAATTAGTTTATGTCAGAGTTATTGTCACAAGTTATACTGTACACCCCTGGTCCACTGAAGTGATCAATAATGTGGCACAATATTATTCCTTGTTTTTAACTGCTCTCTGCTCCTATTTCACCAAGGGGAGCCATTCCTCGCCCAATCCTTCTAATCTTACATGATAAATCTGTATGCCGAGGCCACACAGGTTAAGAAACGCTGCTCTAAGGCTGCAAGATAAATACTGTAATCCAGTAAGACAATGAAATTGTTATCCCAATGCAGTGAGAAGTCAAGAAAAATCACACATTTTATTGGCTAACTAAAAAGATTACAATATGCAAGCTTTTGAAAAATCAAGAAAATCATCCTGAAGATGGCGCCTGAGTTGCCTCAAAAGCTTGCATATTGTAATCTTTTTAGTTAGCCAATAAAAGGTGTCATTTTGCTTGACACCTCTCTACATTCATAATGGGTAACACGGTACAACACCCTAGTACTATCCCAAAGGACAAAAAAACACAGCAGTTACTAACTTTGACATGTCACATGTGTTCATGTTCTTATGTAAACTTTATTAGCACTGATGAAATCACATGGAGCAGTGCACTGGCTGATGTGAATTGTAGTACCCACATTGGCATTTGCACAAGGTTGCAGATAAGATGAAGGGGAAGAGATAATATATAGCCACAGCGCCTGGCAAGCACTTTCTACATATGTCTTCTTTGAGTTTCACCAAACCTTCCTCCTTTCACTTCTCTTCTCTTCATTTGCATAAACTTCCAATGTCCCAGTGCATTAGCATGTCCCACTTACTAAAGCATTATGAATGGAAAATATTAACAAATAAAAAAAAAAACAATTTGTCAGCTAATTTTCTTTTTTCTACAGTGTCGCCCAATTTCAATCAAATCTGTCAAGGTATTTTTTTGAGATTTTGGGATATTTAGTTTTTATATTGTAGGTTTTTTTTAAACTTAAATATTGATCTATTGAAATGTCGTCTCTTAGTGTATACCTACTGACCTTGATGCACCCTCCTGACAAATTTCAGCTTTTAACCTAAATGGAAAATAGTATTTTGTTGAGTGAGTGAATTGGTCAACTTTGCATTATACTGTATATTTAGATATACAGAACACATACATGACAATAACAAAGAGATGTATTCTAATGCACTAGAAGTCAAATTTGCTTGTATTTTGTAAAATAATCTGTAATAAGCTGCTCAGTAACATTTTTAGAAGTGCAGTCAAAGATACCTGCAGCCCAAAAGTGTTTTGGGCAAACAAACAGAATATACCATGAAATATAGAACTTCATTCATTCAATTTCTGAAAACCCTTACTCTATTACAGGATTGCAGGACTATGGAATTACAATGTTTAGTAATGTTTGTTATAGAGATTACAAAATTATTTTAACATATTTTGGGAGTACATACAAATATTTTGTTGCAGACCAATCCTTCATGCCGGTATAAGTTATTGCTTTAAGTCTACATGTAGTTTCACACCTGCTAAGCATTTGCTTTAATAGGTTATCAACATATTGTTTTTTAAAACAGTACTTTCAGATATTTATATGAAACTTCTCTATGCAGTCTCTATTTTGGTGTTCTGTCTTCTTCCATAGCATCCAGCATGTAGTTTCTTTGATATGCTCTGTTTTTAGTGGACTGTCTACACAGAAATGGAAATGTTCCCTAAAAACATTTTTAAGTGTACTTCATAACTGCTACAAGCACTTGAACAAATATCTAAATTTGCCAATAAATAATTGTATGTGAGAAAATAATGCCAGTGCTTACTTATTGTAGAACTCCTTATGCTGAAAACAAAGCATTGGTATTGTAACTTGTCCAGTGGTTCTGTAATTTCATATTCTGTATATTTGTTTCTCTTTAAAGATTTAGCAAATGGCAGTAGTTCAGGAGGATACCGTCCACCTCCCAGGACAAAAGAAGTGCTGATCAATGGACAGACAGTAAAACTGAAATACTGTTTCACATGCAAGATTTTCAGACCACCTCGTGCCTCTCATTGCAGCCTGTGTGATAACTGTGTTGGTAAGTAGACTTTGAATTGGTATAAGTATCTTGTTGCTAGTAGAGTAATTGCTATATTTTACCTTCCCCCATTTATTTAAAAGTAGATATTCCTCCTTTTTTCCCAGCAGCCTTGCCTTTTTGTGACTCATCATCCCCTAGTTTGAATGTGACTGTTACACTTAAGGGCTTGTTTCCAAGTTTAAGTTCAAATTGATTGTCTTGTGTACACACAGTTGTACTGTGAAATTCGTACTTGTATGATTCACACAGACTAGTAACTGTAGTATAATAAAAACAATGCACAATGACTACAACACCATTCATGGAATACAGCACCAAACAATGGAGATATACAACAGGTGCATTTCTCAGCTTGAACAGTTATTGAGTAGCTTTATGACTTGCAGATCTTGAATCTAGTGGATCAAGTGCTTATTGGCCAGAATTATGCATGATGGCTAAGGTCTTCAGTATTGTTTTTTTATTTGAAGGCATTGTGTGTTACCTGTGTCATATATGTCCTGTATGCAAGTAATAGTCCATACCACTTTTGTTTATGGTGCAGTCCTGTGCCAAACTGCTGCCATACCAAGATCTAATGCAGTCAATAAAAATGGATTCCACTGTGCAACCATGGAAGGTATTGAACATAAATGGAGAGAACAGTTTTTTCTTCTGATGTCTTAAAATGTAAAGGTGTTGGCAAACTTTCTTGACTCACCTAAAGTGTGTTGTACCCAGTTTTGGGGGGTCAGAGATGGTGATCTTAAGAAGTTTAAAGCTGCTGACCCACACCGCTGTTTTCTTGCCTTTGGGCAGTATTGCTTATAATGTGCCTGTATCACTTTTTCTTCTCACTAAATTTCAACATTTGCTTGTGTTCTTCTGGTTTTGGTGTATTTTATGTTCCTTTTGTTATTGTTGGTTTTAGGAGTTTAATACATATTTTTGTTAAAAAATAGTGAATAAAAACATCAAATGTTTCGTCTTTTAGATCAGAACTAAAAATATATCCTTACACTCTCCCAGCTTGTTTCCATGTGACATTAAATGTATGCATTTTTGTCACTCAAAGAGAGTAAAATAATAGCAAATCTGAAGACAACTTGCTTAATGATTTCTTTCATTTATGAAAGAAAACATTGCTAGTACAAGTAGGCTACAAATTAAACTGGTAGGTTTACAAAATTCTACATATATGATCACTTTAATGATGGACTTTTTGTCAGTTTTGGGATTTAATTGTAAGACAAAAATCATTGCCATGACAGCTTCTTTGTCAAATCTGCATCTGATGAATCAGGCAGGGTTAGGACAGAACCCACTTGCTGAAGAACACTGAGCCTCACAATGTACATTTCCTTTAATCCACTTTCTTAATATTTTTTTTTATTTCATTGCAGGCTCATTTGTCAACAAGTATACATCTACACTTGATGAAATATCAGTCTATCAAAAAATTAATCCATGTACAAACACACACACTTTTATCAGCTAATACCCCAGTGAACATGAAACACTCCACACAGAAGGCACACTTGTCAGGAAACATGTTAGGGTAGAAGCTCTTTATGGTGGCACAGCCTTTTATATTACCATGTCTAGGGTCAGTAAGCCATCTTTATTCTCACCTCAAAAAGTATAAACATGCAACATACCATGGTTTTCTTCTACTCTACCATTGTGAAATCTGCATTTAATTAAGCCTGCGCAGAAATGAAAAAGCTGAAACATTATTGAGAAAAAAAACAACTGTTTCTATATAATGGCAGCCTTCATGTATGTTGAATACAATGTAAATGGCATCTCAGGCACTATGGTGCTAATTTAATGTAGCACTCCATAACAGAATTGTTGTTTTAACTAAAGACAAAATGTTATTTTTCATAACAAGAGATATTACACAAAAATGCTAGCAATATCAGCTTAAAGAAATCTCAGACTGCATTTTTACCGCTTATGATTAAAGTCAGTGAAATGTACAGGCATATTTTAGCAAATGAATTAATTAACAGTTTTTGTTCAAACATTTTCAGGTGAAGCGTAGAGAATGGCACATCAGCCCTCTTCCAATACTCATTTTTGCTACCATTTGGAGTTATTAAACTATAACATGTTGGGACCTGAAAGCAAAAGTAATGTGCTTCAAAATCATTTTAATGGATCATATGGATACAGTAAGGAATGACAGAATTTTACATTAAAGAAATAAAATAAATGACATCTAAATATTAGAAGCAGGCTGCAAAACTAAATTAGCTGGTCCATAAGTTATATTGTTAGACCCAGTTGATTTTTTACAACAGAATATAAATAATTAATTGTAATGATATGTCAATGCTTTGAATTTTAACAATAGCTGGTCCCACTATCTCTCTCAGATAGTCTGTTAAATAATATACTGTTGGCATTTTGGCTATTTGATGTGCTAGTATAGATTTGAATTTGTCTCATCAAGCGACTGGTCTTTGAGAATGCTGACTAATGTTGTCAGAGCTATTTATTTCCTGTAGAGGGCTACTTAATAATAGGAATATTTCAATAACAGCCATACTTCAACATACTTTAGTAAAAGGATTTTATTCCTGAGGTTTCTGTAGTGTTGAATAGTTATCCCTTCATCCATGTATTTCCTTGGATAACCTTTTTTTTCATTTAAAGTTTTATGTTAATTCAGAGCCTGTCACAGACACACAAGAAATAAGAAAGGTGTCAAATTTGACCCAGATACTAGTTAAGTTCTTGTTTCACTCCTACATACATTGGCAACTACTTGAACCAGCCCACTGTAGGGTTGCTAGTTAGTCAAGTAGGCATATTATTTGGAAGGTGGGAAGAGATAAAAGTACCTAAAGGAGCACATGTATGCTCCTCGCAGACAGTGGCTGATTTTTAAACCTGTGCAGTTTTTATTTGGTTTGTCTCAGTGGAAACTGCATTTATACTGTACTAGCTGTGTGACCCAGATTTACCCAGGGAATTTCTGAAGATAGTGGGCCTCAATTATAGTGCTGTCAGTTCATAAGATGTAGCAGAAGTACTATGTAACTTTTTTGTATGCAATATTCATATTTTTTTTTTTACCAGGGGCTAAATTATTAGTTCACTAGAGTTCCTTACCTTTCATATGTTATACACAGTTGGCCAAGAGTGAAACATACCTGTTGTTGATTATCTTAATGACTGATTGTGGCTTCTGCTGATGATCAATGTGAAACAGAATTTTATATGAAAAATTAATAAGTTGAATAATATGAATGTTGAATATTTATGTCCACTTGCTTTGCAATCCATGAGTTCTGGGAGAGGTTCCAGCTTCCCTGCAACCCTGCTCAGAACAAAGCAGGTTTAGAAAATGGATGGATGAATTTATTATTATTATTAATGGTTCTCATTTGTTTACATCATTCTGTCAAGCATTACTTTTCATGTTTTTTGTTAGTTGTATGTTCAAGCTTCATTTTTTTTTTTGCCTTCTCTCTCTTTCTGATTCTTAGCTGATGATAGGACGGGGTTTCTTCCGGAGCCCATACACTACGGTGCTGCTGGATTTCGGATTATACATATAATGCCTTCCCATGCTATTCAGTCGCTGTTTTTCAGATCCTCCTCAATTTGTTTGGACCATGTCTTCTTAGGTGCCATTCTTTTAACTTTCCAATACTCAGGGCGTTTCCACCAGTGTAGCTTGTATAGTATCCGGTGTTCATTTTGCTGACTTGTCGGGAACCATCTCAGCCTTTTCAGTTGTATTGCCTCTTCAACTGCTGCTTCGTGGTTGCAGCCTGCCCATATGATTTTACTTCATAGATGGTCACGGAAGGAGACACCCAGGCTCTTCCACAGGCATTGCATTTGGAAGATCTCAAGCTTGTTCAGGTCTTGTTTGAGCTGGGTCCAGGTTACGGATCCATAGAGTACAATTGGCAGGATTAGTGTTCCGAAGAGGCGGATTCTAGTCTTAACGGAGATGTTGGGCTTCCTTCATGGACACCACTTGAGTCAGGTGAATGCCGTTGTTACCTGGCCGATGGCTGTGGACTTTGATGGAGGATAGCACTTTCTTCTCTTGGATTAATGACCCCAAATACTTGAATTTTTGCACTTGTTCAATTTAGACCCCATAGAGATTAACATTGGCCTGCAATCCATCCATTGACATGGTTTGGTCTTATATGTATTGATCTTTAGGTCTTACGACAAGGGCAGTAAGAGTGATGTTGTGAAGAATATCTGTGGCCTTGGCTTGGGTGAATGACCTTGTCATCTGTGAACATCAAATCAATCACTAAGCTGTACTTGTCGTACTGCACCCCACGCCTGCCCTTGAATGCTTTTCTTATAATGGCATCGATCAGTGTGTTGAAAAGCAAGGGAGACACAACATCCCCTTGGCAGAATACAGTTTGGATGGTGAATTCCTCAGATAGCTTATTTCGAATCCGCACAAAGCTGGGTCTCTGGAGGACTCGATTGATCTTATCAGGGATACACTTAACTTCCAATGCTTTCCAAAGGGCTGGCCAGTGAACACAGTCAAATGCGGACTTGAAGTTGATGAAGACGATGACTGTTTGACGGCCACACCTGATTCTTTCTTCCATCAGTTGGTGAATAGCAAAGATTTGATCGCATCAGCCTCAATTTGACCTGAATCCTGTTTGTTCTTCTTGGCTGGTTTGTTCGCAATATTTCTGCAATCTGGATTGGATGATTAAATGATGGAAAGGAGGCTAATGCCACGATAGTTCTTGCATTCACAATCATCACCTTTCTTCAGAATTGGTGCAAAGCAGCTTTTTTCCATGCAATTGGTACACATTCCAACTGCCAACTCAATGCTAGAAGTGTGTGTAGTCAATGCAGTAGGGTGTCCCCTCCAGCCTTGATCGCTTTAGTGGTGACTTGGTCCATTCCATGTGCAATTTCCGGTCTTCACTTCCTCAAGCTTTGGTTAGCCATCGAGGCATGGATTATCTGGTAGATCGACTGGTGGTGGCTCGGCTGATGGTCCCTGAAGGGATCATAGTTGTATAATTCTTGGAAGAAGTCTTTCCACCTCTGCAGGCATTCGTTGGGTGATCATACAATAATCCCATCCACTTTCTTGATGTTTTTATTAGTCGATTTAGCTTAGCTTTTTTTTGACTTAGCCATAGCTAGACGGTAAAGTTGCAACACTGAATCATGTTTTACTTTAACTTATTACAAAAAGTTATGTTTACATGCTTGGCATTCAAGCATCCCATGCAATGAATTATGTGTTTGAAATGCTTATAGTATACATTAAAACACATATAAGACACACTGAAATCCACTTCCTACACTTCCTGGCCAGGAATTGGATTAAGTAATTTTAAGAATGGAATTACATTTGAAAAAGCAACGTAATATTAATCTGTGTTAAATGGAACCAATCTATAAAATATCAATGAACAGGTTTTTCTGTGCTATGAAGAGAACTATATATGTCATGAGATGTTCAGTTCAACATCACACTGCAGTTTGAATCAGAGTAATGCTTACGCCTCGATTCAGGTTGGCAGGATGTGTACTGCATGAAACACACATTAATAACCTTCTTGATCTTTTTAGCTGTTACAGGTCTGTTACAGTTAAGTCAGTAAATGTTCTTATATAGTGCATGAGACAAAATATCAACGTAGTATGCATTGTCACAATCAGAGGAAGCAAACAATAGCAAAGAGAATAAAATTTGTTGACTAATGTTTAACACAACCAACAGTTATAATTTCAGTTAACCTTTCAGTATTTGGTGTTGTACTTTGAAGGATTAATTAAATCACACTTGGCACCATATAGAAAAGAAATAGTATTGTGAATTATATGTGCACTTAGTGTAGCGGCTAGCATTTTAGGTACTCTAGGTAAAGATGTAAATATTATACCCTTACTTGGAGATATTGATGGCAATGTTCTGTTTATAAACACGGGGGTTTGTGGGAAGGTCTTCCGCATTTGCAGCTTAGGAAATAATAAATCAAAGGAGGGTGGGAGGCTGAATTCCCCTTTGTGCTTCCTACATGCGCTGTATACAGTGCTAATCCTTCTGTCTTCTGAGTTGTACTAGCACAATCAGTCACAGCTTGTTTCAGACGTGATAAATTAGGTGGAGATTAATAAAAGATGCTATCATTTTATTTCTCAACATGCATTATCTTAAAAAGTCCAAGGTGGGACATAAGGGGACAAATTACTGCTGCCCTATGGCCCTGCCCTGGATAAGAGGGTTTGAAAACTTGATGGATGGATGGATTCGTTTATTTCTAACTTTATACATATATAGTTATCAAATCTTATTAAAAAGCTGAAAAAGAGTATAGTTTCCTGCAAACCATTCCAGGAAGAATTTTTGGATTAGTCAATACAAAATAACTGTGCTGGAAAGAAACAGAAGAAAGGACCATGGAAAAACAAAAACTAAAAGTAGTCAATCACCCTTTGGCACATACCCATCTTCCAAAACAGGAATTCCAAAGTTTCGTGTATAAAGAGTTAGCCTCTCCCCAGTGAGAAGCAAAGGCAAATTTGACCAAACAATAAGCAAAGATTTCCTGCTGGAGAAAAGTGAGAGGGGTTGAAGAAAAGTTCGGTAGGAAATAAATATGGGGTGCAAAAGGTTTGTTTTTAGCCAGAATGATGCAAACAGAAGTGCAAATGTGAGGTGATTATTTAGAAACGAAAGAACAGATTTAGGACATGTGTAGAAATGTTCTAGGGACTTTAGTGCAGCAGAAGTATGGTATGGCGGGTCCACAGCTCAGATCAAAGGCCACTTTTTAAATAAATAATTGCCGCACACACGACTTAGAGAGGGGGCGTGGTATGTGTGGCCGGAGCTGTTCCCGCGTGATTCGTGATGCAGACGGTCCTCACTTAAGTGCACAGGTGAGGAGTCGTCCACATCCGTAATTGTATTTTAACCTCCACCTATCACTTGTTTTTATGGATTATTTATTGACTTGTTTGTGAAGCACTGCACTTTGTTTTGGACATTTTGATTTTGTTGATTTTAAATAAAAGCACTTGGTACTTTTTGCACCATCCCATTGCTTCATTGCTTGTGCCTCACTGTCCAGCTCATCTGTAACATTACTGACTGTGTCGGGTTCAAGAGCTCCCAAAAAGCAGATGGGAGCTTGGAGCAAACCCGCATCGTCACAAGAAGTTATAGAAATGATCAGGAGAAGAACCCATAATAGAGTGCTATATATTCAATGCACACTTTCAAATTGGGTTTGAATGACAATTTGTATTTCTTGATGTCATGTTGTGTCATTTTCTAACCTGTTTAATTCAGACCAGGGTCATAGGGGTGCTGGAGCCTATCCTAGCTAGCATATGGCACAAGACTAATAAAACCTGGACTGGGTGCCAGTCCATTGCAGGATATCTAGATTCCATTTTTTTTTATTTTTAAAAAATTGTATTACAAAATAACTATGGAGTAGTGTTGGATTGGTACAGAATTTTTGACTTTAGGATCAATGCCAGCTTTTGGACCTCAATTTTAAAACAATACTGAAGCAAGTAGTGAGTATCTCATGTCCAACAGCTACTTCGTTCCCCCTCCCACAAAAATGTAAGTCCCTTTGCTATGCCGCACCCCACAAATAATTTTTTTGATGGATGAAGGGGGTTGTGCATGGTGAGTGCCGCATTGGAGTTTCCAGCACATTAATAAATATATGCATTTCGAGTGTTTCCTCTTGGTGATTCGGGCTAGAACGGTTTGGTTAGAGTCCCCTTCGAATTCTGTTCACACTAAAAAACCACTGAAAAACTTGAAAATTAACATTTGTTTCTGGTACTGAAATTAAGGAGATGCTGGTACGTCACCATTTTAAAAATTGATTTTTTGGTACTTTTTCAATAACAGTATACCACACAACCCTAATTGGAAGAAAAGTCTTGTTGCCTTGTTGAAATTAAAGGAATGGGTCTTAAGGAGACTTTTGTGGCTGAACATAAAGAGAGCTTTTGGAAAGGAAAGAGAAAAATGTCAGAAAATGAGGGAGAGAGGAGAAGATAAACTCCCAGTGTTTCTCAGACCACTCATTTGCTTGGTGGAAAAGAATGTTGACACCTGGGAAAATAAAATATGCTTATGTAAATCCCATTGGAGAAGCATTCCAGGCGGTATGAAAACAATGAGTTTGTTTATTTTTTTCCACTTTAACCAATACACTAAATTGCAATTAAATTTACATCATTTTGTCAAACATTAGTCCTCTTTGATTAATTACGCATATTGTAACACTGACGTTTGTACTGTAAAATAAGCATCCTAGTTTTACATTGCACCCTTGCTTTTACAGTAAACCAGCAGGACATTAACATTTTTTTCCTAGCCTCATTTTAGAGTATAATGTATGTGTATGTTCAACATTACAATTGATTTATCTCACTAAGTTCTTTATTTCAAGGTTACCGCATCTCATTAAAATAATCTCTAGTGGTAAGTTGTACATGACAGAACAGAGGGATCTTGTTGTTTGAAGCTGTGTATTACAAAACAGATGCAGTTAAATTTTTAATGAACATTAAAACGATTGAGGCCACAGAAGATTGTGTTTTTAAGCAGCTGTCAGGCAGGGAAGTGGGCACCAAGTTTCAAGAGATATGAAGACCCAAGACCAGCCATGCAATTTTTTTGGAGGTTTGTTTTCACAAGAGCATGTTCTAATCAAAGCTGTATAAAATTGTATTGAAACAGCTAATAAATAATGCATGCACTAATGCATTCCTTGTCAATTAATGTTGTTATTCCCTGAGTTAGTAACAGATTCTCTTAACGAGGGAACTGCCATAGAAAATCTCGGCTACTATATCAAATAACAAATGCACTTCTTTGAAATCTGGTGTTTCTGGATGATTTGGAACAGATTCATTAGCATTTTTAAATTATTATTGTGCACAATTTTTGTATTGTTTGACAAATGTCACATTTTCTTCAAATAACCAATTTTTCTTTACATTTTTTTCCTTTACTTGTTTTGGTAAAAGATTTGGAAATTGTAGAGATAGAAGTGCTGCTTAGATTAAATAGACTGAAATAAAACAAATCACCAGGACCAAATAATGTTTACCTTCGACTTCTTAAGGACGTTAGCGAGCACATACTGTATATAAACCCCTAACGCATACTTTTTGGAAATCGCTGTGTACTGGGAAAATTCCAAAGGACTGGAAAATGGCAAATATTATCCTGTTATATGGAAAGGGTGACCGGGCACATCCAAGCAACTACAAGCCAGTAAATTTAACATACATCACAGGTAAATTAAAGGAAGGAATTATTAAGGATAGGATTGAGCAACACATTGCAAGAACGGAAGTTTTATTGAACAGTCAGGATGGGTTCAGAAGAGGGAGGTTATGTTTTACCAACATGCTGGGATTCTATGAGGAAGCAACAAAAGGGTATGATCAAAATGGAGCATATGATAAGGATATGATCAAAGTGGAGCACATATTATTTATCCTGATTTTCAGAATGCATTTGATAAGGTGCCACATGAGAGGTTGGGCATTATTCTAAAAATAGTGGGATTTAAGGGTGTTGTTTGTACATGGATGCAAAATTAAAAGTAGTGTTCCACAGTGGTCAGTGCTAGGGCCACTGGTGTTTTAATACAGTATATGTAAACAATTTGGATATGAATATAAGTAACAAGCTGGTTAAGTTTGCAGATAATACTAAGAAAGGTGGATTGGCAGATAATTTAGAACTTGTTGAATCATTACAGAGGTATTTGTACAGCATACAGGCTTGGGTACATTTGTGGCAGATTTTACATTAATTTAACATAAGTAAATGCAGGGCCATCTTAATGCATGGGCACACTGGGCAGTTGTTCTGGGGCCCCACGAGCATCGGGGCTCCATTCTAATCTTTGTAGGTTGTGACTTGCAGAGTGGTTGTGTAGGTAGGGGCCCCAGTGCACTTCTCTGCCCGAGGGCCTATAATGCTGTTAAGATGGCCCTGACTAAATGTAACGTATTACACATAGGTAGTAAAAATAGGTTTTAATGCACAATAGAAGGTTTGAAAATCAAAAGTGCACCTTATAAGAAAGATTTAAAAGTTGCAGTGGACTCAGCACTTTCAACTTCAATACAGTGTTCAGAAGCCATTAAGAAGGCTAACAGAATGTTTGGTTATATACTATACCATGAAGTATAGAGTACAAGTCCAAGGATGTTATGCTAAAGTTTTTTAATATACTGGTGAGGCCTCATCTGGTGTACTGTGTATAATTTTGGTCTCCAGGTTACAAAAAATGACATAGCAGAGAAGAGTAACTAGGCTTATTCCAGAGCTACAGGGGATGAGTTATGAGGAGAGATTAAAAGAGGTGAGCCTATTCAGTTTAAGCAAAAGAAGATTAAGAGGAAACATGATTGAAGAGTTTAAAATTATGAAGGGAATTAGTACAGTGGATTAAGGCTATTATTTTAAATTGAGTTCATCAAGAACATGGGGACACAGTTGAAAACTTGTTAAGGGTTAATTTCACATAAACATTAGGAAGTTTTTCTTTAAGCAGAGAACTATAGACACATTGTGAGCAGGGGGGTTGAACACACTCCTAGAAGACACGGATGCTCCTCAAAAACCCCCTCTTAAAAACGCTGATAGACTACCTTCAAATTGCTCCCTTACTTGCTGGATTTTCTTGCGGGTTCTCTGTCGTGTGATATGCTTCTCACATGGTTCTCCGCATACAGCACCTGTCCTTTTTGGCTGATTGCTTGTCTCTCTCTCTCCACCTTCAGATATCCACTGCTCCTGTTGGGGGTCCCACTCCTGACGTGCACCCCTTTTGAAAGAGAGAAATGTTTGTTTGAATAATGTCCCTGATTCTACAATCTCCTGTGTTTCTGTGCAAATCTGTGACCCAAGTGTGACAACATAGAATAAGCTACCAATTAGTGTGATATACAGTAGGAATTTAGGGACTTTCGAAACTAGACTTGATATTTGTTGGGCTGAATGGTCTATTCTCATCTAGACTGTTCTAATGTTCTAATAGTGAGTATGTGTGTGCTGTAATAGCTTGGGAACCTACAATGGGAAAGTAGACTTAGAGAGTACATTTTACCAACTTGCAACTAACTCCACACTGCGTTTAAGCTCTCTAATTAAGAAGGACTCGCTGTTTTCAATGTGAGGTTATACAAAAACTGGAATTTTAAGTGTAGTTACTACTTTGCCCATAACTGAAAACTATTTGTGCTTTTGCAGGATTTTCTGCTTAAACTAAATACAAAAAGTACAATCTACATTTGTACTAAAAATTGACATGAGGTGACAATAAACATGACATCAACAAAAAAGAACATGTTACAGCTGTACACTGTGACCGTGAAGCATTTTAATGAATATATTATTTTTTACACATGAACAAAAATATATTTTAATAAGAATCCTACATGCAAATATACACATTCACATCGCTGGTGTTTATCTAAATAAAGACAGCAATCCTGTCTTCATCGCCTAATAGAATTACTGTATTTATTTGTGAACTGAAATTTTCACATAACATTAGCATTAACATTAATCTTGAATAAGACAAGTATCCGCCTACATTATTTGTAAATACATTTTATTGGACAAACTTTATTCATAAAATGATATTTGCCTATTTTTAATAGTGAGCTTACCTATGCCATTAAGTAGCAAAAAAACAGGAAACAAAAGCAGCCAGTGGAAGCCATTGGACCTGTTCCCTTCCATTTTTTCATATCCAGACTCAACAAGGACTAACATACAATATAACATGCAATATTCTTATTTCTATAGAGATCCATATTTTATATACTTACTTATGAATTGAAAACATAGTCTGTTTGTATTTTTTCAAATACAGATTTTGTGTAATTTCACAAGTAATCACATTTTAGCTACCTTCCTTTCTTTTAAATTGAATAGCATTCTGCAGCTACATAAAAAAGAGGTGCTGAAAAGAATGGCACATCAGGCCAAATTCCTTAAGATGCTTAAAAAAAAGGTAGACAGCATATGGTTGGAGTTATCACAGAGAGACATGGCCTTATGAAATATGGAGAGACATATGGTAAACAAATGTGATTAATTGTGAAAATTATGAAAGGACCATTTTGGTTTTATATGCATCGGAAAGATTGTTCCTAGCACTGCTCAATAAATCGGACAGAAGAGTAAACTATTTCATTAATACAGTAAAATTTGAATTCTGCAGTGCTGCAGAATGAGAGATGTACAAGCCATAATGAGGATTTTATGTGGCACCATGCTTGTTAGATTTTGAGAGCTTTTTTAGCAGAGTCATGTACAAAATATAGAACTGGTATGAAGAGACAAACAGTTTATTACCAACTTATCCATACTACTTTCAGCACTGTATAGAAAAGAAAAAATGTTTTTTCCCCCTACTAAATCAAGCAAAATACATCAAAGGTGCTTTATTTAACAATTACAGTTGCAGATATATTCAAATTATGATGAAAAGAGAATGCAGGAGATAAAGGGCTAGTACAAGGTGAGAAAGTGAAGGGCTTAAAGCACATTCAATGACATTCAAAGCAAAGAAAAAGTACAAGACAGAAATGCAAATGAGTAAACATAGGTGGTTTGTACAGTACTCAAAATTTTCATATTAATGATATTCTAAAACAAGTACACTTATTTCTATATGGTACCTCACTTAATCTACAACTGGTTGCTGCCATTGTTTGTTTTCTCTCTTACTGTTTTCTGGGGTTTCCTCATTCTCAGAGATTCATTTTAAAGAGCAGATTATAGTCACTATTACATTTCTACTGTATTAAAGAGTCAATGTGCAGGACATGTAATCACCATTTCTTTTTGGCTTTACTGAAGTAATATGAGACTGTATTACCTTTGCTCTACTTTCTGTAGCAATATCAGCAATAATATGAAGTGGTCATAACTTATTGTGAGGCTTTAGTTTTCACTTTGAATAATTAGTCAGTCTCTGTTGTAATCATTGCCGTTCATAGTGGCAGTCACAAAGGTGGTCTAGATGTTCATCTATAATGAGCAAGGTTGATGGTTTATTTCACACCACCAACATGCAGCTGAAATAATAAAATGCTTTAGTTTCAAGTTCCTCTGGATACAAAGTGTTGTAGTGAATTCTGGGATGATGTTGAACAAACATCAAAAAATGCTATGTAACAATGAAAGTGATGGAACACACCTGTGGAGAAGTACCTGTAGAAATTAATGTTAATCTGTGTCATAATGTGAATAATGCTAATTTGTTATAGATTGATTAATGGATTGATTGACTATTTGATTGCTTATTTAGCAAATAGTGTGGGGAAATAATTAAATAAGGAGAATGATTCTTACAAATTCAATGTGTATTTTTTATTTCACACTTAATTAGTAGATGTAGTTGTAATTTCATGTATACAGAGTACAGTGCAATTCTTACTTGTATGTCCATCCTAACAGGAAGCATATTGATACTATGATAAACAAAAATGTGTTAAAATATACAACTTCACTTTTATAAAAAAAAAAAACAAACACACAATAGCTAAGATAGACCACGTAGACTTTACTGTATGATCCCAGTGAAGTTTGTTTGCAGCAGGAAAGTACAAAATATAAGGCATTGTTACACAGATACACAAAGTCTAACAACCAGTGTTGTTGTATATACTGTACATACACTCAATATTTGTACAAAGAAAAATAATTGCCCTTAAGCATCTCTTCAAGTAACAGAATTCAAAATTCTTTTAGCCTTGGAAATAAAAGAGTTCTTAAATCTGTTCCTCTTTACCCTCAGTAACCTAAATGTCCAGCCTGTTAGCAACAACTAGAATTTAGGATAAAGAGGATGGCCAATATCTGATAGAACTGAGTTGGCTTTCATTCTGACTTGCTTGTTATCTCAGTGACACAGGTCTGCTGCAAAACATTTGTTTTGCTCTTAATTTACTCATTATTGTTAAGATAATTTATATTGCCAAACCAACCCATAACAGATTCAGTAAATGAGTTACAGAAGTGTCGTTATGGTTTTGTCCACATTAAAACAATTGAGTTTCCTAGCAAAGAATAGCTGTATTTTCCCCTTGTTACTGATATGTTCTGTGTTAAGATCAAAGTTTAGTCTGTTATTAATGATTGTCCCTAGATATTTGTAGTACTCTACCATGTCCACAGTCTCCCCTGTAATAATTGTTGAGAGAGTAGGAGGAGGGGAACACTTAAAATCTACAGCCATATCCTGATGTACTCCCTACTAATTTTTCCTTTTCAATTATTATTCCCATTTCACGAAACCTTCTGGAAAAAACCCTGATAAAAACTCCAAGTAGAGCATCAAGAAAACTTAAGATCTGCAGAATTACTTGTTGAGGACATGAGTTAAGTTTACTAGAGATTATATGAGTGTAGAACAAGATTTCTGGCCAGTGTTATCAAGATAGGCAAGACAAAGATTAAGTTTATTAGTTATTAATGTCACATTTAGAGGACGCCAAAAGCTTCCCTTGAAGAGAAGATCCATATAGAGGTATCACTCACATATGGCCGGGAATGGGTGGGACAAATGCATGTTCCTGAGTCATAGCTGAAACCCATGAAATAGCAGTAGTTCCCTATACTGAATATTGTCCTTTTAAAATTCTTAAATCTATGATTTGAACTACCGTATTTTTCGGACCATAAGACGCACTTTTTTCCCCCCAGAATTGGGGAAAAGTCCCGCCTTATGGTCCAATATAGCCTAAACATGTGCTGTAAAAAAAAAATTTTCAACTTGCCCGGCTCTGTGCTCCATTCCCGCCGCGGCCGCCGCCCCGCTCACTGGAGTCAGGCGCTGCTGCTGCCCTGTGGTAGTAGTAGTACCGTACCTGCTTCCATGATCATTCCTGCTGGCTGCAATGCTCCATTCCCGCCCCCGCCCGCACCGCTCACTGGAGTCAGGGGACTGGACTCTAACTGGTACAGTGTAGTGTACGGTGACGGTCCCTTCCTTGATCCTGCAGTCTGCATGCATCATCATTCATCAATTCCCATCCGCCTCAGCTGGTGTCCGCCCGCTTCCGGGATCGGAACCAGCGTTAGGCGAACATGTGACCTCCCTCCTGTGAGAACACGTGTGCGCCTCACGCTGGTTCCAATCCCAGAAGCGGGCGGAGACCAGCTGAGGCAGGACAGGAGTTGCGAGTCGAGCGCCACCACCGCACACACCAGTGAAATACGAATAGAGGTAAATGACAAGTGAAATGACTGAGTGAAGGTAAAAGCGCAAGAATATGCATACAAATAGAAACCCTAATACAATTAACGCGACACGCCCGGTCCGGGACAAACAGCGTTAAAAACGTTACAGTAATGTGTGCATGCCCATCTTGCCATGCATCTCGACACCCTATACATCAAATGAAACTTCAAAGTCTCGTCTTTCCGATGATATAAACCATTTTGACACACAACAACCACAGCACTGACACTAAAGCCTTTTTACAGAGAAGTACATACTTTTAAGAGTTGACTGTGCCTACCTTTGAAGACCCCCTGCAAGTCAAACATCAATATTTCCGAGCAGTATTGATCCCATTGTGTCCGTAAGGCTCCAGCGAATATAATCCAGTAAAACGATTTAGGTCCAAAACACACAATATATTCTCAAAGGGACAAAAACTCCAGAAAATGTTTCATAACTTGAGACCACCTAAGTAATTTTTTTTCACTTATATTGCTCATATTAGACGTAATTTGTTTCTGTCGGCGATAACCATGCTACCGCATGAAACACGGAAGTGTTAGCTTTCGAAAGACACCTAAGTTGGCCAATTACGACGGGTCTGGGGTTGACTGGCACCTCGTATAGCCAACCAGTGTCACAGAAAGCTTGCAGGGTGACGTATAGCTCTGAACTCTGGTAGAATCTACCAGTTTGATTGGACACTGTGACTGACACTCAAAACTTACAGCCAATGAGCAGACAAGCATTTTGATATGTGACTTGCTATGCTTAACTTGTAAAAAACAATCGGAGCTTCGTGAAGGTGGCATTTGTGCCAGTCTGCAGAGTTGGTGCGTGGTTGTTTATTGTGATTTCGCCAAGTTTTTTCGCAGTTTAAATATGAATAAAAGTAGAAGTTTAAACGTAAATAAACGCTCGATTAAATAATAGATGCATGTATGCGCGTTGCAAAAGTATTCAACCGGCACCCGAGGTATAATGGGAGAGCGGCGTGCACGCCTTGTGCTTTCTGCTTGCTAGTGATTGCTGCCATCAAGTGGCACATGGAAAACGCTGAGCTGTGTTGTAACAGTTTGTAAAAGAAATATATATATAGTTTGTGTGCATTTTATAAAAAAAGTAAAAATAAAAATATAAATATATTTTTGGCCCATAACTTGTATTGACTATTTTACATAGAAATGTGTATTTTTTATTGTTTTTATTATGGAACATGAATTTCCATAACTAATAGAGTGACACTGTGTGTAGATATAGATTCCTTTAGGTGTAAGCTTTCAGTAGAGCCCTTATTGATATATGTGGGTTGAAGCATTCAAAAGTTATTACACTTTTCCATATGTTCCAAAATGTGGATAATGGTCCCTCTAAAAAGCCCCTGGGCATGCCCACATAAAAACTGGTGTAAAAATGTCATTTTACAGGTATTCTTTTCAAAATAATGAAATTTGAGTAGTCAACAAGTTATTCTGTTGGTACATAGTGTGTTTCTGTCCCCACCTACCTACTGCAGCTTTATTTTCCTTTATTTTCATAAAAAACTTAGGCAGAACAAAAAATTTGTTTTTTGTGAGTTCTAATGTGCATAACTTTTGATCAGTCACACCTACAGTGATTCTGACTACTAAGGGTGAAACTAGAGAATGTTACCTTTACAAAGAGACCAAACATGTGTTTATACTCCAGATAGTTCAATAACAGCAATGATTCTAATTTGGAGAGGTCGAAT
The DNA here is from genome assembly GCF_016835505.1 of Polypterus senegalus. Classification (NCBI taxonomy): domain Eukaryota; kingdom Metazoa; phylum Chordata; class Cladistia; order Polypteriformes; family Polypteridae; genus Polypterus; species Polypterus senegalus. The sequence goes on along the minus strand of NC_053156.1, from coordinate 158,823,233 downwards.
TACAAGCAATTTAGCAAAAATGACCCCGAATGATAATTAAAAATACAACTGAATATGCATAAATAGAAACCCTAATACAATTAAAAATACAACTGAGACAAATTCAGAACTAGTAGTGACAGACTGTCACAGTCTCAGTCAGCCTGAGCCTGGAACAAAATGACCATACATATCATGGCAAATAACACTGAACTTTGCTGACAGCTTTTAGCCTTGTGAGAGGCTGGAAAGTGTTTTACACTGTGGGACAGTACCGTAAATGTTACCGCTATGGTAAATCACAGAAAGTCTCTGCATACAGTATACGGGCAATATTGTGAACTACGGTACAGCTTGCCCCCCACTATACTGGTAACAGTGTTTAGGCCTGATAGTAATAAAATGTGTGTGGGGGAGATATGAGAGCACTGGATGGAATGAGGGGGATATGAGAGCACCTGATGGAATATGGGGGGGGGGGATTAAAAGACACCGTATTGGTATTACTGACAGTTCTTCAATTATGATTTTGAAGGTTTTGCAGAAATACTGTACCAGTACCACCTCCTCACTAAGATGTCCAAGCAGAAGAGATGCACATATAAAGTTGGTTTCAAACTGGAAGTTATAAAATATGCCAAGGAACATGGCAACAGAGCAGCAGAGAGACACTTTGGACCACCTCCCTCTGAAAAGATGATTAGAGAGTGGCGGAAACAGGAGGATCAGCTGCAAAAGTTGGACAAAAGTAAGCAAACTTTACGTGGGCATGCTGCAAAGTGGCCAGAGTTGGAGGTGGACATAAAGGAGTGGATCACACATCACCGTGAAAATGGCTTCTCAGTCTCCACAAAATGATCATGAATAAAGCCAGACTCATTGCTGTAGAAAAAGGAATTCAAGATTTCATTGGCTCACCATCATGGTGCTACAGATTCATGAAGCGATCTGGCCTTGCTATGCGCACCAAAACAAAAATTGCTCAAAAAATGCCCAACGAATACGAAGAAAAGATTTTGTCTTTTCACAAATTCGTCATTGATGCCAGAAAGAAGAATCAATTTGAACTAAGCCAGATTGGAAATATGGATGAAGTCCGCTTACTTTTGATGTACCATCCAATAGAACAGTAGACCACAAAGGAGCAAAAACTATAACCATTAAAACCTCAGGGCATGAGAAAACCCATTACACTCTTGTGTTGTCCTGCTGTGCAGATGGTACTAAATTGCCACCAATGCTCATCTTCAAAAGGAAAACTTTTCCAAAGAAGCAATTCCTCGAGTCGTGGTGCATGTCCATGACAAAGGATGGATGGACGAAAAGGGAATGAGGCTCTGGATTGAAAAAGTATGGTCCAAACGTCCTGGTGGGCTTTTAAAAAAACCATCCTTGTTAGTGCTTGACCAGTTCAGAGCACATATCGCCGACACTACAAAAAAGAACTTTAAAGAAGTCAAAACTCATTTAGCTGTAATTCCCGGTGGTCTTACCAGCCAGCTGCAACCTCTGGACGTGTCCATCAACAAACCATTTAAAGTGTTTATGAGGGAAGAGTGGAACAAATGGATGGCTGCTGGTAATCATGATCTTACACCTACTGGAAGAATGAAAAGGCCCACTATTACCCAAGTTTGTGAGTGGGTGAAAACCTCATGGGACTCAGTTAAGGATGAGATCATTGTAGATTCCTTCAAAAAATGTGGCATCAGCAATGCCTTAGATGGGACTGAAGATGATATGTTATATGAAAATACCGGTACCAGCACCAGTAGTGACGAAAGTCCTGTTAGTGATTGTGAGGATCTGAGCTTTCTAGATTCTGACTCTAGCGATGAGGAGTTCTTGGGGTTCTCATAAAACAAGCAGAACCTAAAAGAGCGTAACTGTTCAACTTTATTCTATTTTATTACTGAAGTCTCTCGTTATTGTGTTTTACAGTAATTTTGTCTTTTGCTGACTGTATTTGTTAATAATGGTTCTAAATGCTGCTGTTCACTTTACAGGGTTGATTACATGTGTTTATGACTGTGATGTTGGGTTTTAATGCACATAAAATGTTTTAAGACATCAGAATCCTTTTTTTCTTCATTTCCCTTCTCTAAAAACTGGTGCGTCTTATGGTCCGGTGCGTCTTATGGTCCGAAAAATACGGTATATAAGAATTACATTAGCCATGTGGCTTACAGGCTAAAGTGTTGGACTGTTCTGCACAGTGTTTAGTTCTCTCCACACTGAGTGATTTTGAGAAGCTCTCTTAATCTTGTCAGTACTCTAATTTTTATTTTCCCTTAGACGCGTCTATCTATAATTAATTACAAATCTATGAACCCTTCACTCAAAATATACCACATTCCTTCTGTTTTTACCTTATTTACTTGCGACTGCAAAGTGTATTGATTTTTAAAATTAATTTTATCTATCATTAATTACTCCATATCTATCTATCTAACTCCTCACTTAAAATAAACAGCATTCCTTCTGTTTTTGCTCTATTCACTTGTGATTTCACATTGTATTGATCTTTATAATGGTGTCTAGTCATCAGGAAAAAGAGTTTTCATTCTGTTTGCTTTTGAATGTGCAAGTCTCTGAAGGCTGTACAAAGGAAAATGACTATCGAAAAGTAATGTAGTTATTTGTGAATAATTGTACAAGATTTGTTCTCATTACTCACTCTAGTCCATTCCCTTAACTGAAATCAACATATTCAGAGGTCGCCTTTGTGTATTTCAGCAATGTTCTCTAATGTAAAATCCATTATTTAGTGGGTTTCCTTTAATGTGTGCAAGTATTCTGATTCTCGGAAGCTTCAGTTATTTTGAGTGGTACCCTTTTATAAATAATGTATTGACAATAAAAGGCACAGCAGTTTATTGTAGTTAGTCATCTTTCTATTCATTAAGTGGCTGTAATTGTCAGATTCAGGGTAAAAAAAAAGCAAGTATTTGTAAATTAATTATATACTGAAATTGGAATAAAACTAGTAAATATACTTGTGTAGAATTTTCCATATTTTTTGTTTTGTTAATTTTTTTGTAAGTATACTTTTCCTCCCATGTTTAAAAGACATTGTCACACCTGCACATCCAACCTTCTGGGCTTATCCATGATAAACAATACCACTCTGTGATTCCCACAGCACAGAGAAAATGTCCAATGAGGGCAACTTACTGTGCCTCTTCTGGTTGTAAAACTATACATTCAAACCAAATCTGGAAGGTGGCATCTCATTCAGACGAAAGCTCAAGTCAGAAAAGAGCTCTACTTCATACCTGACATATTAATTAAGAAAGCATTTTTTTGTTTGCACCACCAAGTGGTATTTTTGATGCAATCGATTCCTTTAATAAATGGGGTGTCCTGGCTGGAGCCAAAACATTTATTTTGGACCTGTGTCATCCTTCGCCTGACCACAGTTGATGTATTCAGGAGGATCTCCAGAAGACAGGGCAGACCTAGCTAATCTGGCATAACTAGTACATCAACTGATAGAGTAGGTGAACCAGCTGCAGGTTCAGATAGCTACCCAGCCGGCAGAACTTGGCGAGGCAGAGGCATGTCAAGAGGCTGCAGAAGCACAGCAATTAGGAAGAAGCCAAGGACCAACCAAATGTCATAGAGACTTAACTATTGATTTCCAATCACACCACTGCTTGGCAGTGCTGGCCACAACAAAAATGGGCACACTTACTCATGCAGTTTCATTCAGTGGAGGCACAGCAAGCACATTATGATATGGAGGAGCATGCAGCTGCGGACTACCCCACTCTCAAGTGAGAAATACTAGCCTGTTACAAACTAACCATTTTTTACCAAGCCCCAAGCTGTTGAGAGTGGCACTTTGATCTTGAGCAACCCTCACCTAGCCATTTGACATGTGGGGCAAGCTTGCCTGCTGGCTGAGAAAACATACCCGAGTGGGTTGGTGGCATACAATTTTTTAGTATACACCCTCCAGAACACCTAGTCCATAGAGTGCCTCGGACCGTCCTGGGTAGACATGGAGGAACTGGTGGAAGTGATCGAATGCCACCATGCAGCCATCAAGATGGAGAGACTCAAAAGAGAAACAACAGGCCTGTCCCACAAGAGTTCAGAGCTCAGAAGGTGACCCTCAGACGTGCATATGTGACAATATGTATAGAAGGTTAATTTGGGGTGTAAGTGGGTTTAGGCGTATATAAGTTTCATTTGATGGCAGTTTTGGTTTTTTCAGTTTTGGTTCCTCCTTTGTGATCAGTGCTGCCAGAATAGGCTATAACTGAAAAAGAGTAAGCAGGTTAGTATTGATGTTTGAGTGGGCTTGAAAAATTACAGAATATGTGAAAGATTATCATATACTGTGTCATAAAAGAAAGTTCAGCAGTAAAGTGGTAGGGATTAGACTGAAATCAACACTAAACCAAAAACTACTTCCTTTTTAAAGTTATATATAATAATTTTTTGTTTGTCTTGCAGAACGATTTGATCATCATTGCCCCTGGGTGGGCAACTGTGTGGGAAAGAGGAACTACAGATTTTTCTACATGTTTATTCTTTCATTATCCTTCCTAACAATCTTTATATTTGCATTTGTTATCACTCACGTCATCCTCCGTAAGTATGAAAACAATACAAACTCACTAAGTTCTTATGATGATTTATTGAATTCCCAGTAACACTGTTGCAATTTTATCATTTAATATAATTTCCATTTTTATTTTTTCAACATTTCTTTTTTTTAAATTTTATTGATTTTATTGAAATCACACAACATTCCATACAAATAGATCAATTTTACAAGAATAGGATTTAAAACAAATCAACATTTCTATTGAGCCTTATCTCAGAATGCATTGTTGTTACATAAGCCATTACCCTACAACTTAAGCTTTTTTACTCCCATTATAGGATGACATCATTTAGCTATACTTTGGCACAGTTAATATCCTATAGCTGTAGTCTTCTTTTGATAAAATTTGAGTAGGAGTAAATATTCATGAGGCACATTATACTTTGAGATTGTGAAAAATCCAACTGAGATGTCAAAGCTGATAGAAAGGGTCAATGTTATTTTTATATATATATATATACAGTGGTGTGAAAAACTATTTGCCCCCTTCCTGATTTCTTATTCTTTTGCATGTTTGTCACACAAAATGTTTCTGATCATCAAACACATTTAACCATTAGTCAAATATAACACAAGTAAACACAAAATGCAGTTTTTAAATGATGGTTTTTATTATTTAGGGAGAAAAAAAATCCAAACCTACATGGCCCTGTGTGAAAAAGTAATTGCCCCCTTGTTAAAAAATAACCTAACTGTGGTGTATCACACCCGAGTTCAATTTCCGTAGCCACCCCCAGGCCTGATTACTGCCACACCTGTTTCAATCAAGAAATCACTTAAATAGGAGCTGCCTGACACAGAGAAGTAGACCAAAAGCACCTCAAAAGCTAGACATCATGCCAAGATCCAAAGAAATTCAGGAACAAATGAGAACAGAAGTAATTGAGATCTATCAGTCTGGTAAAGGTTATAAAGCCATTTCTAAAGCTTTGGGACTCCAGCGAACCACATTGAGAGCCATTATCCACAAATGGCAAAAACATGGAACAGTGGTGAACCTTCCCAGGAGTGGCCGGCCGACCAAAATTACCCCAAGAGCGCAGAGACGACTCATCCGAGAGGTCACAAAGACCACAGGACAACGTCTAAAGAACTGCAGGCCTCACTTGCCTCAATTAAGGTCAGTGTTCACGACTCCACCATAATAAAGAGACTGGGCAAAACAGCCTGCATGGCAGATTTCCAAGACGCAAACCACTGTTAAGCAAAAAGGACATTAGGGCTCATCTCAATTTTGCTAAGAAACATCTCAATGATTGCCAAGACTTTTGGGAAAATACCTTGTGGACTGATGAGACAAAAGTTGAACTTTTGGAAGGCAAATGTCCCGTGACATCTGGCGTAAAAGGAACACAGCATTTCAGAAAAAGAACATCATACCAACAGTAAAATATGGTGGTGGTAGTGTGATGGTCTGGGGTTGTTTTGCTGCTTCAGGACCTGGAAGGCTTGCTGTGATAGATGGAACCATGAATTCTACTGTCTACCAAAAATCCTGAAGGAGAATGTCCGCCATCTGTTCGTCAACTGAAGCTGAAGCGATCTTGGGTGCTGCAACAGGACAATGACCCAAAACACACCAGCAAATCCACCTCTGAATGGCTGAAGAAAAACAAAATGAAGACTTTGGAGTGGCCTAGTCAAAGTCCTGACCTGAATCCAATTGAGATGCTATGGCATGACCTTAAAAAGGCGGTTCATGCTAGAAAACCCTCAAATAAAGCTGAATTACAACAATTCTGCAAAGATGAGTGGGCCAAAATTCCTCCAGAGCGCTGTAAAAGACTCATAGCAAGTTATCGCAAATGCTTGATTGCAGTTATTGCTGCTAAGGGTGGCCCAACCAGTTATTAGGTTCAGGGGGCAATTACTTTTTCACACAGGGCTATGTAGGTTTGGATTTTTTTTTCTCCCTAAATAATAAAAACCATCATTTAAAAACTGCATTTTGTGTTTATTTGTGTTATATTTGACTAATGGTTAAATGTGTTTGATGATCAGAAACATTTTGTGTGACAAACATGCAAAAGAATAAGAAATCAGGAAGGGGCAAATAGTTTTTCACACCACACTATATATATATATATATATATATATATATATATACTGTATAGCATAGTTAGGCTCCCTTTCAGACAGCTTTCCTTTATGAAGCCTTTTTCCCCCTGAGAGACGTGTTATCTGCCATCTAGTATCATGGAGGAATACAGTAGGTTTCCCAGGGTTTCACAATCATCTTAGAGAATTCAAGTGTTGGCAGACACAGGAACTCTCCATCAACCAATGTGGGGTTCTCTCTCCAAGACCAACCGAGTGAAACAGCTCCTGATTTGTACCATCTTGCTAGCATCTTTTCCCCTAGCAGTCCCTCTCCAGTGGAGCACCCTCTTTTAAAACCACAAGTAATACCTGTATTTATTTGTTTTCTCTAGTCTTACATACTGGCATATTATCCATTTAGATGCCCCTATTTGCCTGATCTGTGCTGATTGCTGGATTTTTGTTCTAGCAGTCAGGCTTATATGGAATGACTCATATTGTATTCAGACACACCTTGTTGTAATGCTGACACAAGGGCAATGATTCACGTGTGTAAGACAAGTGGAACTTGATTGTCTGAGCTGAGACAGCAGAAATGTCCAGACTGCTTCCCAGAAAACTAGTGTAGACAGACGTAGCTTGTATGGAAAAAGTTAAAACTACTGGCCGGGCATTTTATAAATATACAAAAATACTGTATATTCATGTATATGTTGTGCCTTACTTATATAATGCTGTGAAAGATTTTAAAAGACTTGATGTTTTTCCTTTTACCCAGTCCGAGCCCTCTTGGAATGAAACTGGTTGCTGCCAAGTTAGAACATTTGAATTTACACTGTAACCTCATTTGCACCCACATCAAGCAAGGTGGATGGTTTTGCATGTTGATACACAATTACATGTTTTCCATATTACCTTTTTGTTCACAAGGTCTGCCATATAGAGGATTATCTGTGTCAAAAACAGCTCACACAAAATATGGCCACATTATCTGACTTTCTGCTGTTTTACAGGATGTATTTTAAACAACTTGCCTAAAATTTTACAATTTCTGTTGTGTGCATGTATCTTAAAAAAGTTTTTCTTTTTCTTTTTTAGTTCTAAAATATATGGAGACCTTTTTAATCTAGATACATACTTATATCAGTTTTATATGAATTATAATCTAGTATCTGTTAAAGCAGAAAGCATTTGAAGTAAGCATACAAAAAATTCCCATTTTAAAAAATTGTATCAGTTTATTCTTAATTAATGTTGGGTTATTTCAAATCTGTTAATCTGTTTTCATATTGCATTAGCATACAAGAAAGAAATACATATTTAGGTAAACGGACAATGAGATTTTACTGGAAATACTGAGGTGTGTGGTGGGATTTGGTGAAAAACTGCATCAGAAGAAGACCCAGCAGCAGATTGGTGATAACCTCACAAAAATGAATCTGTTCATTCAAATCACAAATGTTATAGATCAAAACTATCCCTCTTTTATTATCCATCAGTATAGGTTGACTTAGGATCTAATTGTTTTACTGTAAACATGCCTAATAAGTGAATGAGAAGTCAGAAGGATGCACATTATATACCTCTCCGTTTCTCACAAGTAAAGCTGAAAACAGCTCTGCTCCTTTAAAGGTCCACGTCTCCACACAGTAAAAGAAAGATAAAAAACAAAACAACTACAACAGGTATACTGTAAAATGAAGTTATTGGTCTTCTGCCCAAAAATGAAAAAAAATATGGAGCCAATTCAAGTCCTTACTTGATGTAAGAAGTAATATTATCATAATATTAGATATTATGCATGATTATGCATTGTCACTATCTGTGTAAAGTCTGCATGTTCTCGTGAAGTCTGCATGTTCTCCATATGTCCATGTGGATTTTCATTGGATACTTTCATTTGCCAAAGCACCATGCAATTTATTACCCTGTAAGTTCGAGTACACAAGTGTGGCTAATGCAGGGCTGCTGCACTTGACTCCCAATCTGGATCGGATTAAAACATTTAAGAGAGTGAATTAATTAAATCCTTAGTATCATTCTTTATCAGTCTGTAGATGAAGTTTAATATTCTATAGATAAAGAAAAGTAAAATGTGTAGCAGTTTGGCAAGTAATTGTTAAAATATGCAAAATTCTTAAATGTCCTCAACATAATGTTTAACCTACTCAAAATAAAGCTATTTTTGTGAAAAGAAGAAGATGCAGTATGTACAAATACCATAAGACAGATGCTGCATAGTATAAATTAGCATCATGAATGTTCTTCTGTTCCTAAACATGCAAATCAGTCTCATCTTGGAAAGTGGAAACTAAGATTAGAGAATTATATGAAAGAATCATGGCACTGCATTGTTTGTTTCTAAAATTGTTTATAACATTTGCCCATTGTTTAATTAATCTGCTATAATGAACTTTTTTTTTTATCCACAAACAGGGTCTCACCAAACAGGGTTTCTGAATGCACTAAAGGACAGCCCTGCAAGATATCCTTTTTCAATTTTTATTCTGTTTCCAGTTTATTTAAATAAAATAATTAATCTCTGAGAGAATTTTTAACATCATTGTTGTTATTTTAATTTAGCAGGGGCACTAGTTGTTTGGGAATACAGTTCTTTTTGATATAGCGGTAGATGTCAAATGCCATAGCTTTTCACCCCTCAATGGAAAAAAAAAAGTAAAAAGCTATGAAATAAGTACTTAGTTTGTTTTTAATTCTGGTGGTAAACTTAAAAACTCCCATAGGGGCACAGAAGAAAATATTTAGCTTCTTAAATAAAGCAAAAGAAGTTTCAGTAATATGTATTTCGTAGTCTGTATACAGGCTTCTGTTTCCTTCAGTATTTATTCTCAGTTTAATACTTGTATGCCAGATTAAAAGGTAGCATGTTTTCCTTTATTGTTTCTCTTGTAACTTAAAAAGACCATCCAGCGTGCCAGAATTGCACACGTGTTCTTAGAAGGATTTTATCTACCTGGCCTCTCAGAATTTCAAAGCATACTGTATTTCTAAAACACCAACACAACAAACCGTGCATTTATATAAAATGACCATGTCCACAGATAACAGCAATGCAATAAAAAAGGATTGCTACAATGTGACTTGTACATTATATTTAGCTGATCCATTTTTCCCAGTTGACTTACAAGCTTAAGGATTTACTACAACTGTTTTAAGATTTCTTTTTTTTAACAGTTGTCGCAGACACAAGTTAAGTGATATGCTCAGGGTCATACAGAGTGTTACATGCAGAAATTGAACTGACAGCCATATAGTATAAGTTCAGTGCCTTGGCCACTACATTACAGTACCTACCTATTTAAAATTATTTATTATATATTTTATTTTATTTATATGTTTAAATTATTCACATATAAACTAGAATATGTTTTGGTTTCTTGCCCTTAGTGGAAATAAATCAAAATAATATGATTTGTTATACATTAGTACCCATGCAGCCATTGTAATGATTTTCATTATGATTGATGTCTGAATCTCTAAGAAGCACTTGAGTGTTTAGCTGTAATGGGTGAAACCAAACTAATTTATAATTTGAATTGCACAATTGCATATTTAAGTACACATTATTATACCTTGATGTGCTTATCTCTGTTTTTGCCAAAGTTCTTTATACAGTAGATTTGTCACAAATTCCTCTGGATAAAGGCATTCTGTTCTATTTCATGATAAACTTTCTCTGCTTTATAGTTGTCCCTTTTTATGTAAGTAGTTAATTCATAGTCTTGAATCAAAACATATTTACTACTAACTTTAAACTCAAAATAAGTAAACTATTATTTTTGTTCATCCTAATTATTTAGCCCATAAGTGAAGGTTATAAACCATAACCTATAAACTAAACTAAAACAGGTACATACATTAATACAATATTTCAATTTTCAGAATATAATGAAAACTGTATTGAGAGAAAATTATAGTGCACGCTTAGATTTTTCTTGTGTTTCTAGCTGAAAATACATTTGATGAAAATAAAAGCTCAACGCAGATATTAGCTAAAACTGAAGGAGTGCTCAGTGAGTTAGATACAGTCAGAATGCCCCTCACACGTTTGAATTCTAGAGCAGGCATGATGTGAAGCTGTTGTAAGGTTTTGAAAGAAGAGTTGCTTAATATGAATAAACTTAAAAAAAGTTTCAGTATTTAAACAAAAATACAGTATAAACTATATAATATGAATAGTTTTAAATATGATTATTTACACTTCTGATACAAATATTTTATTGTACTAAATGCACTCCCCCATAAATAAAACATCACCCCTAATTTCTAAACTTATTTATTGAATGTGAGCCATTTAAATAATGCAGCTTTCACTTTGTAGACACCTGTCAGTCCAGTGCACTGTCTCTCATTTTTAAATCCTCACTCTTTCCACTTTTTGATCTGAACTTCTCATTTAATTTGTATTTTGTAACCCTGGGCATCAAAGAAAACCAACCTAAAAATTGAAATTAGCTGAAATAAATCGAGAAGTCAATGTATTTTCACATCTTTTCTGATTTCAAGGCACATCTACATTCAATACTCAAGTGGTTGAGCTCTTACAGAGTTTCTTTATAACTGGTTCATAAAACCAGTGAGATTTTCATGCTTTCAGCAGTGTGCTTGACCGAGTCCTGGGAATGGAGATAAACTAGTTACTATAGTAACCCATCCATGAATGATATGGTGTGTTCATTTTTGGTAGCATTAAAACCTAATGCCTGGGTAGCACATCATGTGCATGCTCTTAAAGTGTATAATCTGAAACAGTTTTTGATAACCCCTGAACACTAAGGCCTCTAAGTGTTCTTTTAAAAAAAGCTTTATGTTTATTACTATTTGAAGTTTCATAAAGAATAATAATTTTCTTCGTTCAGTACAACTCATAGAACATGTACTTTTCTGCTACAGCAGGAGTAAAAATAAACCTGTTACATAATTTTCTTGGCAATGATACACTTTTTGCTTCTTTGTTCATTGTGAGGGTGTTTTTTGAAATATTCATTACATTCCACAAAATACTTCATTTTTTATACATTTATACTGTTGCCAAAATGCAATGAGCTCACAATGAGAAAAGTCACGTTGTGTAGTATTTAAAAAATTAGGCTTATTATTTTTTTAGCAACCATTTCTTATACTGCATAGCTTGCCACCTTGAATTCTTTAAACTCCAGTGGATGGCAGCAAGAGTAGGATGAGAGACATTTGTGGGAGAATAATTCAATTCAATTAATGGGATTTGTTTTCCATAAAATTAAGCATTGGAAATAATAGTAAATGTGAATCTTAATTATACCAAAGTCTCTTATTACAGCTCTGGGGTTTAAGAGTTTCTCAGATTTACCTTATACTATATAAAACAATGAGATAGATAGATAGATAGATAGATAGATAGATAGATAGATAGATAGATAGATAGATAGATAGATAGATAGATAGATAGATAGATAGATAGATAGATAGATAGATAGATAGATAGATAGATAGATAGATAGATAGATACTTTATTAATATATATTGATGAGAAAGACAAAACATAGGTCAGAGAAGGAACTTATGTCTTTTACAGCAACCTTCATTTGTAAACGTGCAGGTTAAAGTGCTTTCCATAGAATGAAAAGATGAATACATATACTAATAGAACGGGGTGCTGTGATCTAGTTAACCTTCCAATTTATATTGACTATAGAAGGGATTTTTTTTTTTTTAAATTGTTTGGGGAGGGTATGGACTGGATGTGGAATTGGAAGAGGATTTTTGTTTCTCACAATGTCACAATCGAAGTGCCTTTGTCTGATCTGTCAATCTATCATTGCTGTTCCAAAGAAGGAAAATGTGGAAAGGCACTTTCAAACTGTTTATAAAAACTACGAAACTGACTTCCTTCTGAAAAACGATCTGAGAAAGAGAAAGGTGAGGGACCTAAAATCGCAGTTAATCGTACAGCTGTCATTTTTCATTCGACTGAATTCAAAAGCAAAGGCAGACACCGAAGCATCGTTCCCGGGGAGTCTCTCGATCATTAAGCATAAGAAGTCCTTCCAAGATGGAAGGAGAGACAGATGGCTAGGGAGAAATTCCTGCTGATATTTCAAGACCCCTGGCTGGAGAAAAAAGGAGTTTCTCCTTGTCGTTAAACATGCAGAATACAAGCAAATTAATAACGATCAATGGCCGCTAGACTTGGCATTTTTTTCCGATCTGACTAACATGTTGAATGAGCTAATTTACAGCTGCAAGGAAAAGAGAACTCCATGGTCAATATGATTAGCTCAGTTAATGCTTTCAAACGAAAAATGCAACATCTGTCCTCAAAGCTACAGCGCCTTCATTTGGGGAACATCCAAAACCTCACGTCAGAGCAGGAGACGCAATGGAAGGCCTGTGCGCAACTTGACAGCATTCACTACACAGAGCAGATTGAAAATTGCCTTTCAGACTTTGACAGACGGTTTCAAGACTCAGCTTTACTTGAGCCAAACGCTACATTTCATTTAGAGAAGATGTTGAGGGTGATTCACTCGCATCACAAACTGCAACACTGTTTCACCTAAAACTCCTCAACAGTGGAGGAAGAGATTTTGACACTACATGATGACATTCAGCTGAAGTCTGGAGCTCTTGGACAGTTTTGGAACTGAGGAAAAGTACCCAAACATGAGGAAATGTGCTACCTCCTTGACTGCATTATTCGGCTCTACTTATTTATGCGAGTCATCTTTTTCCCACATGAAGATTATTAAATCCAAATACTGTAGTGACCATAAATGTATTGAATTGTTATTGTGCCATAAAGGTTATTCAGTTATGCAAGGTATGACAATATATATTTTATGTATAAAATAGATAGATAGATAGATAGATAGATAGATAGATAGCATTTTTAATGTAGGTAGATCATTTCGACCTGGTCATTTTAAAAGTAGCTTGCAAGCCGAAAAAGTGTGGGCACCCCTGTAAGAGAACTATGACATGATTTAAAAAATACTAAAATCAAATATTACATAAAGTACTAATATAAGATACATAGGGTAAATAAATTTAAAGTCAAGTCTTTACAAATAGGATGGAATAAAATAAATGTCCAGTTCTATTAACTTATACTGTAGTCAAAAGGCCAGGGTGGAAAGAAAAAAAAAAATCCTGCTGTAGAAATTGAACCACTAGGAGTATTAAGTTCAAAAGAAGGAATATGTATGTAAATAACACAATTCTGAAAAGGTTTCATGTTTATGAAATTCTTAAAAAAACAATTTGAGAAAAGAACCAGGAATACAAAACTAAAAATTCCTACATGGCCTCATATTTAGTATACCTTAGTACAGATTACTAGCCAGATAGTGTCTTTGGTATTTTCTATTTTCTTCTAGTATTGCTGTGAGACATAGCAAAGCTGTGTCTTAGTATTTCTAACACCCAACATTATAGGTCTGCCACAAAGTTTTATCAGTGCAGCCAATCATATTACTTTGTTAGATTTTTTTTAAGTGTGTTCACATAAAATCTCAAAAAGCACCTACTGTCACTGTCATGTCTTTTGTTGCGATATCTCAAATAAACCTTGTACAAACTTCAGAAACTCCCATTCAAAAAGCACTGAAAACTTTTAAAACTGGCGGTCTTAAAAGAAACATTCTGTGTAGCCTCAATTAGTACTCATTTAATATTTTACATTTACCTTCAGAGAGGTTGTTTTTTGACTTGTATATTTTCATCTTTTACAAGTTCAATAACCACTTGCAATGACAGAACAGATTCTTATTATAAGTTAGTGAAATGGTGAAGTTGCTGCACAGGAGGGATTGTGGATGAAAATTCAGACCAGACAGCATGTGCGGTTATAAAGCAGCTTAATTTTCAGAGTCACAGTGAGAGGAGTTTCAGAAAAGCAGACAATCAAACATACATGACAGCGTCAGGGCTCTTCTGAACCCCGTCTGTTGGGTGGGGTCCATATTTTATACCCATGGAATGCGTGATTTACTATCATTATAAAATGAAACAGTCAACACATTTATTATACACAAACCTTGAGCCCCTTTAATGTCCCTTGTAAAACTTGATTTCTTGACTCCTTTTGTTATGGCGTTCAGATGTAAGCTAAGGGAAAACGTGATAAGGCAGACTCATGTGTGGAATGCTTAGACCTTGAGTCCTTTGCACAAATATTTTTCTGTTTGCTAAAACAAAGCATGCTATTGCATGGTTTTGTAAAGCTTACTTCTCAGACATGAATTAGTACAAGGGAACGAAGAGAACTTTCGTCTTCCACAGGATCTTGCTGTCATATCAGCAGTTTCAGTGTAACCATTGCAACCCAATCTCACTTGTGTTGTTTGTACCAGGTAAACTAAATGTTCTCCATAAATGTAAAAGTAAACAGTGCATGTAAGGAAAGCAGAAAGTTACTTAACCCATCTAGAAATTAAATGAAGAAGAATGGAGCTCCCTAACCATGACTCTGTATGCTGTTATACATATTCAATGAATAAAACAACCTCATATCTAGGTTATCTGAAGATTACAATGGATCAGTATTTCTCAGATTCTATCATTTACAGGCAAAATGTATCTATTATGCTCAACACCATTGTAGCCAACAATTTTAGCATGAGACCTCAACATAGATTTTAGGTCTCTATTCAATATTTATTTCAAAAATTTTACATTTAAACAATTTGAACTACATATTCTATCCATAATTAACAATAGTACATCAATGGATGCAGTTTTTATATTGCTTGATTTGGAACCTACTGTCTATGAAAACTATTTCACCTACCACAAGCATATTGGGTCTTGGTTTTTAAATACACAAAATTGTAATATGCTATTAAAAACATGTGTTTTATGTACTCTGCTAATACATGTAATTGCATTTTAGTATCACTGATATTTTTGAATTTCACTTGTTACAAAGATATTTAATGAATAAGAACTGTAATTAGTAATTTGCCCCCTAGGTGAAGAATTTAAACAAAACTTAAAAATACTCATATTTTCAAAACAGTTAACTAAGATATTAAATGCACCTGGATTTGCACCAGGCATGCATTTCCTAACTTGTTGTTTTGTGTAATTTTAGAATTCCCTGGAATATTAGTCAGCCACCCAAACAAACTCATTGATTCTCAAAATCCTCTCTATATTCTTCACTTTGTGCTCTAGTTAGTACTAAGTACTATCAATGTTCCAGTAACCTGTGGTTCACCATTCACTCAAGATATGGTGCCATTGTAGAGATGCTTTTACCAGTACTGATCAGATAATCATATATTCCAGCCTTCCTTAGCCTATGCATGGTTGAATGCAGGTGTCAAGACAATTAGAGCTTTATAGATATACTACATCCCAAATTTTACTCTCCAGTAACACACTACTTTTTGTATATATGCACTAGAAACTTTACCAGAAGCACCCTGCCTAACTTTCCTCATCTTCCATCTGATCCTGTTCCTGAAGCAATGCCATCTAACTTTATTAAAGACACAGAGAGTACTATTATACACTTATTGGCATATTTCATGAAGTTTACCCCTAGGTGAACTTAGGAAAAGATGGGAAAGGGATATTTCAATTTCAATTTAAGAAAAAGAGGTAAGAATATTTAGCCATCCATTAAATACATTCTTCAGTCTCTGCAGCAAATGCTATAATTCCACTAAAATTGGATATTGCCTACATACTGTATCCTAAAGGGGAGCCGTGCTATTAGAAGTTTATTGAAACAGGAAACGCAAATATGTATTGCAGTCACATATATTTCTTTCTAAACATTTTTTTCTTTTTTTTATACTTCTTAAAACATGTAAAAGACACATCAAAAACAGTCTGTTTTAAAATGAAGGGGATTTGTGCTCTTTGCAGTTTTTTGAGAATGGGTTTGCAGACATGATGTCTGGTCACTTCATCTGCATGGCCTGTTGTAATACAGGAACATGTCCAGAAGACTGGTGTGCTGTTCAGCCATTCCATTCATATAACATTTTTATTTTTTATATATGTATTGTCATATTAATGTGTTTATGTATGTATGTTTACTCCCTGCCCAAAGATTCATGGGTTAATATTTACAAATTAATATTATTTTGGTGCACATCTTCTTTTATTTTATTGTCATGTTTTTGAAAATAAAAATAAATAAATAAAATTATTTACATGATCACAAATGTCACATGGGTGACATCACAATTACAAATTTATCTAAGCACAACAGTTCCTGCTTTTGTCATCACTGAGTATATAGAATACTTTCAGCATCTCTCTGTAGCATAGTTATTTTCTAAATTCAAGGAGACTGTAACGCTATTGTCCTCTTTACCACTTTTAATGTATGACCACATCTCTGTTTCATATTAACCATCTCCTGGTTAATTAAAATCTCACAACAATCCTCTTGCACATATTGTGTGTCAATGTGTATATTAAAACAATGGAATACATCTAGTTCCATTTTGTTCTAAGAAACTAAGCAACCAATTTTTATGCTTTATTTTTCCGTCTTCTACTTCTTCTTCTTCTTTCGGCTGCTCCCGTTTGGGGTTGCCACAGCGTATCATCTTCTTCCATATTTTTCTGTCCTCTGCATCTTGTTCTGTTACACCATCACCTGCATGTCCTCTCTCACCACATCCATTAACCTTTTCTTAGCCCTTCCTCTTTTCCTCTTACCTGGCAGCTCTATCCTTAACATCCTTTTCCCAGTATACTCAGTATCTCTCCTCTGCACATGACCAAACCAACGCAATCTCACCTCTCTGACTTTGTCTCCCAACTGCTACTCATTTCTAATCCTCTCCATCCTCATCACACCCAGTGCAAATCTTAGCATCTTTAACTCCGCTACCTCCAGCTCTGTTTCCTGCTTTCTGGTCAGTGCCACAGTCTCCAACCCATATAACATAGCTGGACTCATTACCGTCCTGTAGACCTTCCCTTTCATTCTTGCTGATACCCATCTATAACAAATTACTCCTGACACTCTTCTCCACCCATTCCACCCTGCCTGCACTCTCTTTTTCACCTCTCTTCCACAACCCCCATTACTCTTTATTGTTGATCCCAAGTATTTAAACTCATCCACCTTTGTCAAGACTACTCCCTGCATCCTCACCATTCCACTGATCGTCCTCTCATTCACACACATGTATTCTGTCTTGTTCTTATTGACCTTCATTCCTCTCCTCTCTAGAGCATGTCTCCACCTCTCCAGGGTCTCCTTAACCTGCTCTCTACTATCACTACAGATCACAATGCTACAGATGCTTTATTTTTCCTATAGTCTTTATAATATGCAGATAATGCATCAAAAAATTGCATATTAACTGGTATCTAAAAATATTCATCCTTTAACAGTAGTGTTCAGTGCTGGGATAGCATTATGCATTGGAACTCTCTTGTGGTATCCTACACTACACTGCTAACACAAAGACTCATCCTCCTCAACTGGAAGAATCCTAACCCATTTACCATACCTCAAGCAGAAGGTAGAGCAAGGGGATGGAGTATTTTGGAACACAGCAAGTGTACTTTATTAGTAGTACAACAGTATCTTTGACTGAATCAAATGTTACTGTTTGTGTCTTGTTATCTTAATTAATGGCACTGACCCTGTGATTCCAACCTGGATAGTTTGCTTTGTGCACTTCCGTTGCATCTGGCTTTTACCATACCTTGTAATGTTTTAGCTTAACTATATGTTCTGTTGTTTTTGTATAACTCCCCAAACTAACCTCGTTGAGTGCTACAGAAAAATGAATGTACTTAATATTGCTGCAGTATGGTGAATAAGAATTTGTCTAATTATGTTTTCAAGTTAGATGTGAATTTCCTTAATTGGCAATACTGTGTTGGAGGCAGTAGTTTGTTTTCTCTCAGTCTGGTCGATTGTGGGCCTTTCAGGATTTCACACATACCTTATCAGCTCCAATCAAACCACCAATGAAGATGTAAGTGTTTAGAAAGTTATTTTTATTGCAATTTTTTAAAGTGTACATGTTAGCGATGGGTCCTTGTAAGGGGATTGGTTAATAACTTTACTGCCTATACTGCTGTGCCAGTAAATTATGTTATGCAGTGTGAGATGTCCTTTAGTCACATGGCATAGCATGTACCTACATGCTTATTTAACTCTTAGTACAACTTTCAAGTCTATCATCAAAAATGTTTGCTTTATTTTTGATAACAGGAAAGGTTATCAAAAATCTGGTGCTTTATGTGTTTTAAGCCAAACACCTCCTAGCCCATCAAAACAATCATCTGTCAACTGTCATTAAAATCACTGCTTAATAATTGGCATGTGCAAAATATGATTGCTGCGTGGAAGCACTTTAAGTTGATGTCTAGTTTCAAATCCTTGCCACACTTTTTTGCAGAGTATCATTTTTTACAATCCTTGGTAGAACATAATTTTTGTTAAAATAGAATTGGAGATACAAAAGGAGCAAATTATGCAGCCTGAAGTTATGATGAGGCTACTGGCTATTTGCTGCCTATCTGTGGAAATACTAAAACTCCACCTATGCTGTCTGTTATGAGTGGGCAAGTGAAAAGAAAACATATCCTTACTTCAAGAAAACAGTATGAAGAATATGTGATAAAATGTGCTAATTCTAGTCAAGGCTGGATTAAGACCCTCACAGGTCCCTGGGTGGCTTGTCTCCTTAACAGAGAGATGATCATGCTTTTTTAATAATGTGGCACATGGACACCAGATTGTTTATTTCTCACTTTTGATTTTTGTGCAAGATTTTATGCTTCATTGCCTAAAGGTGGGGATCATTTTAACTTGTGGATACTCGATTGTTTCATCAAGGGTAGGGGGTTTGTTGAAAAGGCCCCTTGCCATCATGGGCTCCTGGGCACACACCTAGAACTCACTGATGGTAGATCCTCCCCTTCTTCCAGTTTACTTTTTATTGACACAAGCATATCTCAGAAATGTGAAAGGCACATTTCTCAAATTGAAACTTTTGCTGCTTCAAATTAGAATAATTTTATAAGATTTAAAAGTTTTGTTCTGTGGTGGGTTGGCACCCTGCCCAGGATTGGTTCCTGCCTTGTGCCCTGTGTTGGCTGGGATTGGCTCCAGCAGACCCCTGTGACCCTGTATTCGGATTCAGCGGGTTAGAAAATGGATGGATGGTTTTGTTTTCATAAGTGGAGTTGTGTGCCTTCATCTCAATTTTAAAATTCAAGAATAGGCTAATTACTTTTTAGAGTTTATTAAGAAAAATACTTAATTTTAGAATACAATTTTGTGTGGCAAATTAATATATGTCATGATTCTGAAGAAGTAAGTTAAACTTGAACAATACCAAACTTATCTTTTAATCCACTGCCGAAATTTGTCACCGTGAATAATTTCTAAAATTGATCCTTAAATCAAGCTATTCAAATCTTGTGAAAATAGTGTATCCGTTGTTCATGTATTTTTAATTATTTTTTGTAACTGTGCACTCAGTTCACATTATGCTTGTTTGATGCAAAAAATATAATTATTCTATTATTCAGGCCCAACTTGAAATTCTTGTATGTCTCCTTGAAGTCATATTTTAAGTAAAGTGGCTTGAACAATGTTTCAAGTGATGAAATAACTAAGAACTTCAGTTGTTTTGTTTTCTTGTGCTTTTAACATATAGACTGCCCTTATATTTTTTTTTCAAAATGCATACTTGCAGTAACAGTGTTTGTGTAAAACATAAAAATTGTATTATTTGATCCCAGCCTTTTCACTTCTATTCTGAAGCTTTCCCCAGTAGACTGAGTGAAATATGAACAGAATACTTAATGATGATCTCTGGTGTCCAGTTTGCAGCTATTGTAAATTGTATCAATGTATGCTACTGTTTTTATAAATAAGGGCAGTATTTTTTATATGGCCTTTGCATTCCCTTTTCAGATTAAAGGTTCATGGTCATCAAAAAGAGGCAAAGAAAACTATAATCCTTATAGCTATGGCAACATTTTCACTAACTGCTGTGCAGCTCTGTGTGGTCCAGTGCCTCCCAGGTAAATCCGACCAATGTACTTTTCCCATCAATAGTTGTTAGCTATTATTTTGTTGTGATCTGATTAAGGAAATGAGTCCATTATTTTGACTTTTTTTAAGAAGTCTTTGCTTTATAAGTCTGAAATCTAAAGTAGATGTATGCATTTTGCTGTTATTTTGTAAATAAGAGTTTTGGTTACAACTTTCTCTTAATTCTATAGTAGTGTCAGTGTAGCAGAGTAAACACATGGTGTATGTGCTTTCATTCTGGCATTTTTAGAATCAAAATAAACATAAATGCTGAAGTTTATGTGTAAATCAATTGACCTCAGCTCATATTGCAAAAGGTGTAAAACGTGGGAAAAATTTGTAAATATTTTTGGGTATCTTTGGAGCCTCTGTTGGTGAAGAAAGATTCACTGATCTTGACTTTGCCAATGATGCTGTGATCTTTGTGGAGTCAATGGGGGCTCTCATTGGGGTTCTTGAGAGACTGTCTGGGATCCAAGCCTTTAATGACCTTTTGGGCACAGTCATCAGCAGTGTGTCTGTCTGCAGAGAGAGTGTTGACCTCGTTGAGAGGTTTACTTACCTTGGCAGTAATTTTCATGTCTCTGGTGATTCTACCTTAGAAGTCATTAGTCGGATTGGGAGAGCTTGATGTCAGGAGGTCGCTTCAAAGGGGTGTTTAGCACTCCTGATATCTCCACAAAAGGACAAAGGTCCAAGTCTTTAGAGTCCTGGTGCTTCCTGTTTTGCTATACGGCTGCGAGACATCGACACTGTGACCTGAGACAAAGATTGGACAACTTTAGTACTTCTTCTCTTTGGAGAATCCTTGGGTATCGCTGGTTTGACTTTGTGTCAAACGAGCGGTTGCTCACAAAGTCCCAAAGGAGGCACATTACCTGCATTGTGAGGGAGCACAACTTGTGTTACAGTACTACGGCCATGAGGCCTGATTCCCAGAGAATGATCTGGCTTCCAGAGCAGCTGGACCAGGCCAAGGGGATACTCACGTAACATCTGGCTGCAGCAGATAGATGGTCATTTTTGGAGGGTGGGACTGGACCACGTATTTACCTTAAGGATTTCCAACTGGGATCCCAAGCTGTTTCGTTGTGTTGTGGGTGCGTCAGTCCGCTGAACCAGTGCATGCTCCCCAACCTGACCTGGCCTGTTCTCAGTTAAACACCCGGATTAATAATGTTATTAAAATTGGAGGCAGTCTAGAATAAGACCATTATACTTAAAGCAAAATAGAATGCCTCAAGACTGTTATAATTATTGCATTTAGAAAGAGAATAGAAACCATGGTGGATAGTAGTCAGGGCTTATAATTTACTTTTACATTTTCATAGTCCGCATTACATTTTCCATTTTTTTTTGTTTGTTAAGTTTACTTTTACATTATTCCATAAAAAATGCACTGTATACTTTGGAAACCGGTTTATGATCTTACAGTTATACTACAGTTATGTTTAAGACAAT
This sequence comes from Polypterus senegalus, assembly GCF_016835505.1. Taxonomy (NCBI): domain Eukaryota; kingdom Metazoa; phylum Chordata; class Cladistia; order Polypteriformes; family Polypteridae; genus Polypterus; species Polypterus senegalus. The sequence goes on along the minus strand of NC_053156.1, from coordinate 158,801,112 downwards.
AGCGAAAATAAATTTCAAAATGAGTATTTATGTATGCCAGAAAAGTTAAAATAATTCATTGTTAGGCAAGAAATAATTCTTTCATTTTCTTCTATAATATGACTTGGTGAACATCTTAAAACAGTGACTACCCTCAGACAGGTTGGCAGTCCATTTTAAAGTATAATTATGCACACACTGCACCAGGGAAAGAGATAAATTAGTTTTTAAAGGGCAATTTTTACCCTCACTGATGGAAATTCAGGGGGTATTTTGCAAAATATACTAAGTAATATTTTACTTTATCAGAATAATTAACGTGAATCAGTCAGTTCACACAGTCTTTATGGTACAAATCTGGAGCAATATTTAAATGCAAGGATACATTTGTCATACTTGAGTTGCTTATTTAGGGCACAATATAGTACAATATCCAAAATATACAATAACTGTTTAAACTTGAAACATTTTTATCAGTAATTCTAAGAATTTTTGTAAAGAACTTAAATGTTCATAGAACATTGGTTCATTTCATTTTTACTCATTTGTTTTAGTCATGCTTTCTGTTTGAAATTGTTTTGTTGTCCTCTGGTTTGTTGATCTGGTCAAATTTTCATTCATTTTTTTCTCTCCTGCCAGGAATGAAATCATGCATTTATTTAGCATTTTTTCCGTGACATTTTACCTTCAAAATGGAATCATTTCACTCTGTTGTGTAATTGCCTGTTTGTTTTGCCAAGGAAACTCAAATAGGTTATCTGATTTACAGAACAAGGCAGTCTTAGAATGATCAGCTATGACTTGTGAACTACACTGATCTCTAGAACAAAACATTCAATTGATTTACTAAGACAAACAAAATGAATCAAAAATTGGTGATTCAGAGGATGATTCAGCTCTTTCAACTCAATCAGTAAACCATTTGAGTCAGTAGATCTTATGTATTTCCTGTACTTTGAACTGAATTCATTTTATAGTTATGTCACACTTTTTCAGAAAGCAGGTTCTAAGCATATATACAGATTTAAAAGCATAATACAGTAATGATGAAGAGAACATGGGATATATACAGTACATGCATATATGTAAATATTTTCAAACAGACACATATTAACAAATGTATGTATTTTAATGTTACAAAGCAAGGTAATGTAAAGAAAGATAACATACTATAAGGTTTATGTAGTTTGCAAAGTAGTAGAGAGAAAAAAACAAAAACTCCCATTTCAAATATATACAAAATAAAATAGGTTGACATTTATCCAACTTAAAATACAAGCTGTTTGATATTTCAAAAATTTTCATTAGGGAAGGGGCTATAATGTGGGGCAACCCAAAAATTGCACATTATTCCAATATGGCTGAGTTGATCTCAGTGAAATTTTGTGGTGAGTTAACTTAAAATCCAGACTACATGGCATTTCAAATGTTTCATTTTGAAGGATGCTTGTGATAGGTGGGTTTGGGGTGCAAAAAAATCATACATATTAACAAGGAACAAATTCTGACAATTGACAACTCTTGCTTACTAAAGCAACACCAAAGGATCAACAATTAAAAGACATATACAATTTGCTTTCTTATCTTAACCCATTATACAGATATACTCAGAAATGCCAGGTACTTCAGTTAGTACAAAATAAATTAACCCACAGGGGACTTGCAGTTATAAAGTTAAGTGTTAACTTATCAGATGCATTCATAATGTTTTCTTTCATTGATAAGCAGCTTCGAGTGCTTCTTCTTTTCTTAGTCATGACTTCCTTCTTGCCTGCAGTACATGCTATCTTTACAATCTGGTTATTCATTCATCCACCTTTTATTTTTAGTTTATTGTTACTTCTTTTTTTTTAACTTGCTTGAATCTAGTTCAGGGTCAGAATATATTGTTTTCTCATAATAACCACACATTTCAAATTTTTATTTATTCTTATAAGTAGCATCTCTTACCAGACTTCTCATTGCCTGGCCGTTCGTTTCAGAGAGAAGGTCTGATGCAGGCAGTGTTACTCTTCCTGCAGCTTCCTGATGATCAAACAACATTAAACTATTTCTGTTTCACATAGTTAGGAATCGTTATACGTACTACGGAAGCGTATTAGGGCCACGGGTGAAAAAAAAAATACGAACACAGTGAAGAAAAAAAAATCTAAATGTCGAGATTAAAGTCGACATGTCGACTTTATTCTCGACATTTCCACTTTATTCTCGCCATTTACGTCGAGATTAAAGTCGACATGTTGACTTTATTCTCGACATTTCCACTTTATTCTCGCCATTTATGTCGAGATTAAAGTCGACATTTATACTTTATTCTATTGTTTATTTTGTCAGTAGAATGTCGCAAACTAAACATCTTAAAATGAATGTTCAATTTACTAGATTTTCTCAAACACCTTCATTAATTAATGTAGTACATTAAATGCTTTATATTAAGTGTTCCCCGACCCATTTTTAATCTCTATGCGCTTCTTCAACTGACTTCCTCTTGCACTGTGAGGCGCAGACAGCGATCGCCGCACATTGACTTCATGATGTTCCTGCTCTAAGAACATTCAGAATACTAAGAGAAATACTTGATATCTTCTTCACGATGAAATGCATTAAAGCATGTATTAAACATGGGTGGCGGGGGGCACGGTGGCGTGGCTATAGAGCTGCTCCCTTGCATTAAGGGGTCCCCAGTTGTATGTTCAGTGTAGTGAACTTTATGGCAAGTGTGACGAGGCTCCAAAAAACTGGATATATAAATAGGTATCGCACAGGTTTAACTGCAATATCGTGTAAATGTTGGGTTCGTGATGTGGTGGTCGGAGACACGAACGCAGAATTCAATGGATGTTGTTCTTCTGAGCGGGCTTTCTTTATTACATGCGCGCTGTCTCTATCTGACGTACTAAACTTCCAGTTCCAATCCTTGTTTTTTCTTTCTGCACATAACCAATCACCACACGATAAACGTCATTGTGAAATTAAAACAAGTTATAAACCTAGACCCCAGAGTTTTCAAAACTTAAAATGTACAGAACTTAAAATGTATTAAAGCATATGGGGGCACGGTGGCGTGGTGGTTGCACTGCTGCTTCGCAGCAAGGGGGTCCCGGGTGTTCCCTGCCTTGAGTTTGCATGTTTTTCTGGTGGGCCTTCTCGGCGTGTTTCAGTTTCCTTTCAAAGACATGTAGGATGTGGGGTTTTGTTATGTATTATTGACCCTGCTACTTTATATGTTGCACGTATTCACCCTGCGATGTGTTGGCGTCTCATTCAGGATTTACTGCCTCGCACAAGATGCTTGCTGGGATGGGCGCAACCCTGAATGGATGGCATAATTAAACATGTATAATGAAGATTTTTTTTTTCATTTCTGAAAACTCCATCCCAGCAAGCACCGTGCCCCCACATGCTTTAATAATTTAAAGTTCTGAAAACTCCGAGGTCTAAGTTTATAACTTGTTTTAATTTCACAAAGACGTTTATCTTGTGGTGATTGGTTATGTGCAGAAAGAAAAAGCAAGGATAGAAACTGGATGTTTAGTACGTCAGATATACAGCACGCATGCAATAAAGAAAGCCCGCTCAGAAGAACATCCATTTAATCCTGTGTTCGTGTCTCCGACCCACCAAGCCCAATATTTACACAATATTTAAGTTAAACCTGTGCGATACCCATTCATATATCCAGTTTTTGGGACTTTGCACTGCACTGAACATACAACTGGGGACCACTTAATGCAAGGGAGCAGCTCTATAGCCACGCCACCGTGCCCCCCGCCACCCATGTTTAATACATGCTTTAATGCATTTCATCGTGAAGAAGATATCAAGTATTTCTCTTAGTATTCTGAATGTTCTTAGAGCAGGAACATCATGAAGTCAATGTGCGGCGATCGCTGTCTGCGCCTCTCAGTGCAAGAGGAAGTCAGTTGAAGAAGCCATAGAGATTAAAAACTGGGTCGGGGAACACTTAATATAAAGCATTTAATGTACTACATTAATTAATGAAGGGTTTTGAGAAAATTTAGTAAATTGAACATTCATTTTAAGATGTTTAGTTTGCGACATTCTACTGACAAAATAAACAATAGAATTAAGTGGAAATGTCGACTTTAATCTCGACATAAATGGCGAGAATAAAGTGGAAATGTCGAGAATAAAGTCAACATGTCGACTTTAATCTCGACGTAAATGTCGAGAATAAAGTCAGCATGTCGACTTTAATCTCGACATTTACACTTTTTTTTTCTTCGCTGTGTCCGTATTTTTTTTTTTTTTTCACCGTGGCCCTAATACGCTTCCGTATTACGCTAATTGATTGGCTTCTTGGAAGCAGTATTTTCACCCAAGATAAATTATAGCTTTTCTCTGCCAAATAAGTGTGCATTATGCCCTCCATGACCCTGAATTTGATTGTGCAGGTTCAGAAAATGGACAGATGGCTGTAGTTAAGCATTTAGTGTATGGTGTTGTGTGTTTGTCTTTTTGCCGACACCAATTTATGCTGCTTATTTTGGATTTTCTGTTTTGAATATAAATGTTTATCCAAGGAAATATGTATTTATCACTGCAGATTCAAAAAATGTTACATTATTTGAATACTTTGCAAGGCATGTACAATATTTTTATTAGTAGGTCATACTTTTACCTGGATTTAATGAATTATAATATTGTGTTCTCTTTGTAGTTTAATTGACAGAAGAGGATATATTCAGCCAGATACACCGCAGTCTGTAGCACCATCAAATGGAATCACAATGTATGGTGCAACCCAATTTCAAAGCAACATGGTAGGAACCACCCCATAACAGCAGCATCCAGATGTTTCAGTCTTCCATTTCTTCTAACATTGCCTTTTCATATTTGCTTTTTTATATATTTTTAAAATAAAAGTACATGTGTGCATGTATTCAGAAATTGTTTATTAAATGCATTGTTGTATTGAGGCCTTTTTGCATTTCATTTGATTTCATAAAGCTGTGATCTTGCTTCATAAGACATACTTTGACAGCCTTCTTAATCAGTCATCTGTTTTATGCCTCCTTTTTTACACACATCTTCACTTTTTACTACAGACTTGCAAACTGACATATCCTTTAAAATCTACTGCTTAGTCCATTACCTCTTTCTTGAGGCTTCATTGCTTGTCAGGTACCATACTGTGCTAAACCTTTTGTTTTTTTTATACCTGTCACTATCAGCTGTGCATTCTGCCCAATTTATTTAAATACCCAGCATACGTCTGTTACAATTTTTTGTTTTTTGGAATTTCTATTGGTTAATTTGGTGTTAACAGTGGACCCAACATCCCTTAAAGTACTTCTTAACTTTAAACATTTATTTGTCTACCAGATGCAGTTGTTTTTGGTGGCCTTCATTTGTTATGTTTTGCCTCATATAGAGTATAAAATTGAATTATATTGCACCAAACTGATTTAAAAATTCCACTTTAAGCTTCAAATTAAATACTGAGTACATACTGGGTCAATAAAGGAGCCTCAGTGAGCACAATGTGGGAGATGTTCATGGATTATACACCATTCCATCAAAGTGTATGCATGTATGCACATCTGCGCTGGCTGCATGTCACAGTGCCTTTTGCATCAAGTATAATGAATGTGTTAAAATAAGCAATATCCAATAATAAAGGGGCACAAGGGGTATTTTTACAAAAACGTCACAGAAACATGGAACATATGCAATATACAAAAGAACAACGTAAGATATAATGTGACGTGTGAGTCAGTGTCTTGCACCCCAGAGATGAAGCTGAGTCTCAGTACTTTAGCAAAACCATCTTTATTCAGTTCCAAACAAGAACAGCAAGGTTATTTATTGTAGCGGGATCAACAGTTCCACAGACACAGCAAACAAGGAGGGTCAGGGCCAGGTCAGTGGCCAAGTTATAATGTTCCCTGCATCACCAATCAGGCCACCATTGCTTTGTCCGTGGCAGCGGTCAGCTTGTAGTTGTTTCTGTGGTGCTGTGAATCTGCGGTTGTCTCGGCAACGTACAAGCAACCCTCAACAGACACGGCAGTCGCGCTTCTGCGTCTCGTCCCACTGGGGAGGGTCTCAAAAGAGGCAATTGCTCTTCTGCGTGTTGTCCTGTTAGGGAGTATCTCAAAGAGATCAGAAGTCTCACAATATAATAATGAGCAAGATTCCTGATATTCAGAAGTCATTGATTGACATCACCCTTTGGCCTTTTTAAATATTAGACATAGTCTAAGCCAAAACGCAAAGTCAAAGAATAGAAAACAATTCAGGAGTGACACTAAAGTTTCAAGTACTGGATTAGCCACAAACCCGGACAGTACAGGAGTGCATCGTACATTTTTAGGTATCTTGTCTACCAACAGCCTGGCAACCCTGCCATACAAACAACATGCAGTTGCGGGGCATCGTAAAGGCGCCTTGTATTTCAAAATCAACATCTTCAAAAACATCTTAAATCAAAAAACAGGCCATTAAATTCCTTGACCTCCACAACCCCTGAAGTGATAACTCCATTATTTTTAGAGGCCAAGGAAAAGGCTATAAAGAATCAATAAACAACTAAAAATAAAACTAAATTCCAAATTATGACAAACCAATGAAATCCAAAAGTATTCAAACACCTCTGCGAATTCCCCAATTTTTTGTAAACCCAGCTAGATTATGCAGACTCTACACAGTTTCAAACCTGTGATGATACCTTCTTCTTTAACATTATGTTAAGTATAGTAGATATTTTAGTACAAAATGTGCACCACTCCAATCCTTATCAGTCCTGTGTAATCCAATTCAGGGCCGTGGGAATACCAACACATATATATTTTTACTTAATTTTTTTTGTTTTCCTTTTAATGGAAACATTTTAATATGCCTCCTGTATAGCAGCAGAGTTCAACTGCAGCTTCCTCTGCAAGGTCCATTAGTTGAGTTGTCTCATTTAATTGAACACTTTATTAAGCATGCAGGCTAATGTTTATAGTAAATGGACAAGAAAACTTGTGTGTCGTTCACTGGATCGCTCTATTGATTTCTAATACCAGCACATTATTAGCTGAACTGCTTTGGTGCTGTCAGAACTAAATGCAGAGTAAAAATTCTCAGAGTTCACAAAAGATTTTTCTGCCTCCTATTCTTATTTATACATACAATGACGTTTTTAGAAAATAAAAAACTCTTAATTGACCATCTACACTCAAAAAACAATATAACAGAGAAGAGGGTATATGTATTTTTAAACAAAATGTAAAAAAAAGCTAAATAGCTCAAACAAACAAAAAATGTGACACTGTAACAATAGAGGTAAATAACATTTCCAACATACTGTTTTCTCGCAATAAATTAGTCAGTCTTTTTTGAAATAGTTCAACACAAATTAGAATAATTCACAAATGGCAGAATACATCCACTAGGTGAAGCATCCAAATAAAAGGATCTCTAAGGAGAGATGGAAGAACATGCCAGATATTTTGCAGACATATTCTAGGGCTAAATTTGTCCCCTTTTCAGTTCTAATTTTACCAGAACTGTTTAACCAGAGCAGCTACCTAAAACAAGGAATTCTCCACCCTGTAATTGGATATAATTTGAATTACCCTAAGGAAAATTCCAGTATACACATCAAGGCTGTTAATCTTTACCAATTTCAATCACAACTATACCAGTATAGTTATATCAACCAAATCATTTTAAACTTGGAAGCTGTTTACAGCACGTTTTCCCATATAATGTCCATTTTATAATTTTATGATTACGTGTGTATTGAATATATTAGAAATGTGAATCTACAGTAAAATCCAGACACATATAACATGTTAGATGGGAATTGTAATATCACACAACAGTTTACTCAAGTAGAGAATTCAAACAAAGCTATGGAGTTCTATTTTTTCTTCCATCATTTTAATGTGTTAACTTTATTAAAACATACAACCCCAAACTTTATTAAAACATACAACCCCATTACTTTCAAACACTGGTAGGCTATTAAGCCACCAATATAACTCTCATTATTTCTTTGTTGATTAATGTCCCTAGCTATTGTACATTTTCAAGTTTTTTTTTCAGTTTTTTATTAAAAATATTTTTTGTACTTGTATACTTGAGTGATGTGCACAGTTTATTGAGTGTTATGCTGTTAATATTTTCTGTTTTAACACAGGATGTCATAGCACAGGTTTAAGTGCCATTTGTAGAGAGACATTTTATTTAAGCAGTACTGTTAATGATTTCTGATGACATGTATAGTGGCCAAATGGAGAACTGGCATGTCAAAACACTGTAAGAAATCAAAGATTTGATAATAAAGAACAATTCTCCTTTCAAGGGTGTGATATGGGCAGTAAGGAGACAAAGCTAATGTTGAATTGCCAAAATATTTTAGAATATTTTAGGAAGTGAAGCTCCAAAAATTGAGGTCAAAATAAACATTTCAAAAGAATGTCATAACTGTACATATATTTTTAAAAAAAAATCTATTTTGTGGTTTCTGAAAGAGTTTGGATGCTAGATAATGTGTGCTGCCATTTTAAATAGGCTTTGTATGCACACATCACGACACAAGATCGTCACGTGCTCACCATCACTAACATGACTGCATCAATGAAAAGGATTATCACAAAATGACGTTGACTATATAAAAACACACCAAATGGCATAACAAAAAAAGTAGTGCAAAGGAAAATGAATTGGAAAAAATTAAACCATAATAATGTAGCAAAAGGTGTAAGATGCAGAGGAACTTTCCTGCACTTATATTCATAAAATTATTTACCAATTTAGCAAACATTAAAAAGAGTTTCAAAAAGAAGGACCCATCTTGACAATGGAGAAGTGTGCAATAAGAATTTAAAAGAAAGACTCTTATATCTATATTGCTAGTGGGACAGAGATCCACAAAATGGATTCCACACAGCTGATAATAAAGGGAATTGAGCCTTGTATTTGGCCCTTTTACCAGTAGATCTTGTTCCTTATCTCATTCAAATGTATCGTTCTTTAATAATATAAAGTATAATTCATTTGTAACTAATCTTAAGCTAACTATTATTAGTTCAGTGCGATCTCTACAGCATTTGCCTACTGCAAAAGCCACCACATACAGTGAATGGTCCTGAATTTTTCAGTGGTGGCAGCCCTTGCCTTGAGCTGGGTTGGGTTTGAGACCAACAGACTCCATTAGGCACAACACTGAGATGTAAGGCGTCCTGACAAGAAAGCAGCTCATCTTCTTCTTGACACAGCTAGGCAGGATCAGAGAAGCAGAGAGGGTGACAATGGCATCTTAAGAAGGCAAGATTAAGCCGATTAAACTAAACGCCAGTGAGATGTCAATTCCCCTTTCTCATTAGAACATTAGAACACTCTAGACGAGAACAGGCCATTCAGCCTAACAAAGCTCTCCAGTCCTGTCTACTTATTTCTTCCAAGAAAACATCAAGTCGAGTTTTGAAAGTCCCTAACATCTTATTGTCTACCACACTACTTGGTAGCTTATTCCAAGTGTCTATCGTTCTTTGTGTAAAAAAAAAACTTCCTAATGTTTGTGCGAAATTTACCCTTAACAAGTTTCCAACTGTGTCCCCGTGTTCTTGATGAACTTATTTTAAAATAACAGTCTCGATCCACTGTACTAATTCCCTTCATAATTTTACACACTTCAATCATGTCACCTCTTAATCCTCTTTTGCTTAAACTGTAAAGGCTCTTTTAATCTTTCCTCATAATTCGACCCCTGTAGCCCTGGAATCAGCCTAGTCGCTCTTCTCTGGACCTTTTCTAGTGCTGCTATGTCCTTTTTGTAGCCTGGAGACCAAAACTGCACACAGTACTCAAGATGAGGCCTCACCAGTGCATTATAAAGGTTGAGCATAACCTCCTTGAACTTGTACTCCACACATTATGCTATATATCCTAACATTCTGTTAGCCTTCTTAATGGCTTCTGAACACTGTTGGGAAGTCGATAGCTTAGAGTCCGCTATGACTCCTAAATCCTTCTCATAAGGTGTACTCTCGATTTTCCGACTGCCCATTGTGTATTCAAACCTAACATTTGTACTTCCTATGTGTAATACTTTACATTTACTGACATTAAATTTCATCTGCCACAAATCTGCCCAATTCTGTATGCTATCCAAGTCCTTCTGTAATGATACAACGGATTCCAAATATCTGCTAATCCACCTATCTTGGTATCATCTTCAAACTTAACCAGCTTACTACTTATATTCCTATCTAAATCATTTATATATATTAAACTGTTTTAGACAAGCTATTTATTTAAAATCATGGAAGCGAGTCATGAATGTCACCTTTACATTCTGCTCATTCTTCTGCCCATTATTGTTACAGGCAGAGAAATCATTTTAAAGGGAAACGTGAAAGAGCAGATGAAAGTTACCAGTCCAAAGAGGAGCCCTTTTAGCTTTTGAGTAGTAGTAGTAGTAGCAGTAGTATTGCCATCTGTATTGAAATTCTTACTTGCTGTCCTGGCACCATGATAAACAAGAATGCATTATTGCATAACTTCACCATATTTAATACAAAATACAAAACAGTATATTGGCTTACTCGTTCTATTCCTAACTCCCATTTCAATACTGCCTTAAGAATTCCAGTATAGGTAGCAAAAAATAAAAAGAAGAGAGAAAAAATCAGTCTATACATAAAGGGTAAAATAATATTTCATTTTAAGCTAAACCCAATGAGTTTAATGAAACAGACAGGCTGCATAGACAGACAGATTGGCACTGGGTGGAGTAATCCATCTGTCCACATCAACCTTTACAGATCAATTGTGGCCATCGATTCCAACTTGTTACATTTATTGGGGGTGCACAGAAGCACAACCATGATATCTTACTTAAGCATATGTCCATATAATCAAGTCAACTGCCCCCTCGGTATGTGATTTGTGATTTGAACCAGTTCCTTTACACCTTTTTTTGAAAATGCAGTCAGTTGCTATCCAATCTTGGCGGAAAGAAAGAGTGGGTGATAGTCTTGATCCAATTGGCCTTGGACTGACATGAGCTGTGTTATGTAAAATGCGTTACCTTTGTGTGTATGTGTGAATTTATGTAGACATTTTACTGTGTAAATGTCTACATTGTCGATACAAGTCCCCACTTCAACACCTCTGTTGGGTGGTAACACAACTGGGAGTGCCATAAACTATATTTCCTTACAGAAGCCTGACCACACTGCCTCCTCTCCTCTTCTGCATTTACTTGCACTGCTGAATTTTTCCTTAGCATTTGTTTTTCAAATGAACTCCAACCAATCTCTCCTCCCTTATACTGCTTGGATTCTCCTTTGTAAAGTGTATGCAGGCGTAGGTGTGCAGTTATGCACACCAAAGTGTTTACATGGCAATTAGCCTGATTGCCTCCATTCGTGTGCCTCCGTGCATGAGATAGATTTCATATCTCAAAAACTACTTTTTTGCAAATCAATAGATCTGGTCTCATGAGTAAACGAAGCAGACTCCAAAAGACCATGTTAAATTAAGCACTTCCTAAGGTAGTTTTAATTGGATATAGGACAAACGGTTTTTGAAAGTTATGGGGATAAGACTGGATCAAAAATTAGAGGGGGGTTTCTTGTCTTAATAGGGAGTCAAAGCTGGGGGGTGTCAAAAAGGACCTATTACAGCCCATTCAGGCAGTCCTTGTGTGATATGGGCTATACAATAAGTAAACTTTTGTTGTTATAGACTTGAAACCTGTAACAAGACCAATATGATGCTATACTAGTGTGAAAAACATTGGTCAAATTATACAGAAGTTGTCATTGTACATAGGGCTCATTGTTCAGGTGGATAACTCAGAGACCACTCATTCTAAATATGTGTACCATCACTAAGATTGTAGTCATCCAAGAGCTCTACACAATAATAATAATAATAATTTAATTAATTAATCAATATTTTAATGTTGATTTTCCAAAGATACACAGACAGGCATGCAGACACCATGCAAAAATCAACATCTGTCAACATTTTGAACATCATAGAATCAGAACCTGAACTTAACTCAGAAGTGAACTTTTAACCCTTATCACCAAACTTTCATTCCACTACATAGAAGTAAAAAGGATTGTGGGGTACGAAGCCATTCCCATTGGGGGTGGTGGGGCAGACTTTCCTTAAGGTAGGACTGGGATGTGATTGTCACATCATGCATATTTTTAAGTTTGAAGACAGGAAAAGTCAATTTCAGACTATTCACAAGCGAGGGGAGTGTTTGGGAAACTTGAGAATGTGAACTAAGCCTGAGTGAGAGAATAAACAGCTAAATTATTGAATGAAGGAATGAATGAATGTGAAAGGAACAAGCTTCACTGTCAGGCTGGCGTGTGAATCAGAGATCAGTTTTATTTTTAGGCTTAACATGGAGAACGGGATAGTAAAGTGTTAGCTCTACCCAGGAAGTTTTGATATCACTTTTTATAGCCAAAGTGTACACATATTAAGCACTCTAAGCTATAAGCAATCAACAGTCTTTCTAAAGACCCAATAACTAAAATTGTTAGCAGTTAAATCAACCTATCAACAGTATACAAAATGGCACATGTTTTTTGACTCTACTAGTATCTTTTATTCTACCGAATCAGTCTCTTCTGTATTAATGGTCCAATGATATGAAATTGAGAACAATAAATGAAATTTGCGACAGTGACGTTTTGTATTATTCTGTGCCAAGAGACGAGCAGTATAAAGAATCCCAACTACGTCACCATACATGTTCACTACACCTTTACAACAAACTTCTAAAGTTATGATTTAAAAAGCAGATAAGTTGAGGTAAGGGAGTTAAGATGACCAATTGAAAAAGTCTTATGGGTTTTCCTGTAATGATTTCCGATCCCCCTTGGCTAAATAAAAGTTGAAATAAAGTCTTTGTAAAAGCCTAGTAATTCACACCATGGTTGATGATGCTCTACACAAATCTCCTTCTCCTGTAACGGAAAAATTCCCCCTTCAAAAATCAATACTCTAATGACAGGGAGTGTGCGAAATACAGAAAACATGCACACAAAACAGCTTTTAAACCTAACATGTGAATTATCACTGTAATTTGCTTGGTGCCTGTACTAATTATCAAGTGACTGCTAAATGCATTAAGTTGGAATTCTAATGATCAGACAGGTATTAAAGTACCGGAACCCTCTGCTAATAAGGATTCCTCCTTTGTTAATAAAACTCCAGTTTTCCAGGAAATGGAAATTGCACATTTTTTTTAAATCTGAAAGCCAATTTTATTTTTTTCGCTGTGTTTTACTTTGTGTAACTGAATCCTTTGCTCTACTTCTTGATTTACTTGAGCTTTTGTGTTTTTTTAAATCCCATTCGTTCACACATGCATCGCTAAGTTGCACCTCAATACGGACACACTGTAGCACTCTGTACTAAATAAGGTCATCTCACTGTTGCTTTCTTTTGATTACAATTGCATTTCCTCAAGGCTAATTCTCTTCTCTCATGTTTCACATTGTTTCATGATCAGAAGCAAACCCTTATGATACTTCTGGTGTCCCTCCAGTGATGTTCTGGTTGGACTCCCTAAACATCTAGCTGTTTAAGGTTACACTGAAAACTATCATAGTTAGTTTCTACTTAAATTATAATTTAATGTTAACATACTGTGTCCACCACCAGTTGATGGGGCTTACTCTCCAATGCTGTATTCTAAGCTGTTTTTTCTCTATGAGGACTTCACATCTTCTGACTATCTGGGTCAAAACATTGGGCAATAGTACATCTCATAATATTCTATTTTTTCCAATAGACAGGGATGAAAATGTTGTGTTTTAGGCATTGAAGATAAGGATCCTTACTCCTCATCTTTGCCCAAATATGAAAGACTAAACAGAACAGAAATGTACGACTTGAGGGGATTTTTGATGCCCTTAGTCGTTCAGCTTAGTGTATTTAGAACGTTTAGTTCCATGTCTGCATGGCTTTGTGTTTCCATTGAGTGTTTTTTCCAGTGTCATATGTTATTTATATATATATATATATATATATATATATATATATATATATATATATATATATATATATATATATATATATATATATACATATATTCTCTTCTGGCACATGCTGTTTGTCTTTAGAAAATTATATAAATAGAAACCAACCAACTAACAATTGTCTTCTTTTTCCTCCTTCCCCTTTTCCTTCCCTTCATTCACTGTGTTCACCCATTCTCTTTCATGCATTTTTTTTCTATCTCCTGGGTCTTTTTCATGTCACCCTTCCCTTCCTTTTCTCCTAATCCCCTTTTCTCCCCCCTTTGCACGTCTCAGTGTGACCAAGACCAGTGCATTCAGAGCACTAAATTCGTTTTGCAGGCTGCAGCAACACCCTTGCTACAAACAGACTCCAATTACAGCAGTGATGAGCCTCCTCTTCCAGGTAAGACCACGCTTAGTGTCCCGTGTGGCACCCTACCCCTTGGGCAGCCAACGCCACCAACATCCACCCCAAACCTAACATCAGAAGCCATGCTGGCTGATATGCTGCAGAGACGCGAGGAACAGGATGGCCACCATTTTCTGACACCAGAGGAGGCCCCCTCTCCACCAGGAATGCTCTCCATTGGGAGTACTCTGACACACAGCCACACAATGCACATCTTCAACCCAGCCAGCCAGGACTCCTTGCATGAAGATTCTGTTCGAGGACTTGTCAAACTTAGTTCTGTTTGATCCTGCTGTATTCCAAAAGACTCACTGGAACTGATTTTCACTTTTCTAAAAATAAAAATGGCAAGGCAGTTCTCGGGAATATGCAGCCATGGGGATGATTCATTTTATACAGGGCTTTAACTAACGAAAGACAAAATTAAAACTACCCTACCAATGTGGCATGGCACTTTTTTATTTCAGAAGCCAATGCAAAACTTTATATTTAGTACAAGTGAAATAAGCTAGTATTCTGAGAAAGCAGCAGAAAGTCCTTGAGCGTTTCTTGAAGGGTTCTTCATCAGTGAACATTCTAGTTACGTTCGTATGGAAGAAGAACAAGGATTATGACAAAATGTGAATGGGAGATTTTTTTTAATGAAAGCCACAGTTTTTCTGCTTTTTATTCTCAATGGCTCCAACTGCACTATTTTATAATTGACTTGTGTTACGATAGAGTGGCACTCTTGCTCTTCATAGGACTTTTAGTCTTAAATCCAGGACACGTTACTCAGTAGCTTGAGGTTACTGATTCTCCTTGTATCATGTTTAATCTTTTTATGTTTCACAGTGGTTTAAATTTACAATATTGTGTTGTGCCATACCTCCTCCCTTTTTTAAATTGTTACATTTCCTGTGGACATTAATAAAATGAACAAGCTTTTTTCTGTATCATTTTTACTTTGTTAAGCCTAGTTAGTAATGGTGGCCTTTTTCTCTGCACTTAATTAGGTTAAATGAAAGCAGTTTTTAGTGAACTAAGTCAGATTGGGGACCCAATATCACTTTAATTCACTGAACTTTCTTGTACTTCAGTTGTAATAATGCAAGGAAAAAATGCAAATACACCTGTGTGCACACAAAGCACCTTAAGATGACAATCTTTACAAAATGGTACTCTATCAAATAAAGGATAGGGGTTTGTTTGTGTTTAAATTACAGTGATGATGGTAACAAGAGACACACTGTGGAATGATTTCCCAAGGTAGAATATCAAGATTTCAAAAAATGTCTGGGTAATGTTGCCAAATGGTTACAGCATTGAGCTTCAAGTCCAGATGTTTCCAGTTCAGACCCTACCACTGATGTATTTACTCTGATTATTAAATACGTAGAGTGAGTTCTGACTCAGTGTTGTATATAAAGTAAAAATCCTTTGTTACTGCACTTGAGTATCCATCCATCCATTATCCAACCCACTCTATCCTAACTATAGGGTCACGGGGGTCTGCTGGAGCCAATCTCAGCCAACACAGGGCGCAAGGCAGGAAACAAACCCCGGGCAGGGCGCCAGCCCACCACAGGGCACACACACACACACACCACGCACACACTAGGGACAATTTAGAATCGCCAGTGCACCTAACCTGCATATCTTTGGACTGTGGGAGAAAACTGGAGTACCCGGAGCAAAAACCATGCAGACACGGGGAGAACATGCAGCACTTGAGTATGTTTTGAGAATATTTCTACTTTATTTGAGGTTATAATTTTTTATCTACTTCAACTTTTACACTACATTTCTTTAATGCAAATGATATATTTCGCAAGACACGTGTGGTACGGCAATATTAAGCCACAAAATAAAAGTGCTAAACATACATATGAGTCTGGGATGGTTTTCAAATGTGCTCTGGCGGCACTAACACCTGATCACCTACACAGACATTACAAATACACCTCACTGGTACCACCAGAACAGAGCAGGGCTTGGCCGTTGGTGACATGCAATCACACTCTTAGTTCTTTCCAGAACTGATGCTGCTGTCTTCTGACACCGTCCTCATGGCAGTCTGCCCACCATGACAGGGCTGATCCACAGATTGCAGTAAGCTGTACTTGTGTTGGGGTTCACTCACCTTGTCAAGTGTGTTGCTCAAATGTCTTCTCACATTATCCTGGTCGTCATGGCCCCAAAACAGAGTGTGGACTTGTTGGAAAAGCCCAAGGAAAACCAAAAGGTCATTACTTTGAATGTGAAACTAGAAGCGGTAAAGTCTAGATGGAGCACTTTATTAAACCATGTTAGGGTTTGTTTTGATGACTAATGCAATTATTCAAACTAATTCTGTGAATTTTCATGTAGTTGGGTGCTTTTTGAACTCTAATGGGTTCAAACCCAAGGCCTCCTTTGAGGCATCAACACTACCACCGTGCCACCCAGGTTATTAAAGTATCAAAAAATAAAAGAAAATTTTGTGTTGGTTTGTTATGGGACAACCCCATTAAAGAAGATAACAGTGGTTGCCCAGACTTCCTTGCTGGTTATGAAGGGGCCCCTATACCAGCTAAAGTTTCAGGGCCCCAACAATATAGTTCCGCCATTGCTCTTGGGAAATTTATACAACATTGTTCCAGAATATAAAATACAGTATGTTCTGCGAAAGCAAAGGCAGTTCTGGCACAAACAGAGAGCAAGGACCAAAGTGAGAATTTAAAAAAATGGTGAAACAATCAGTGTATATTAATACGATTGTACAATGTAGCCATCTTCTTGAGGTCTGACAGTGGTTTATAAAATATTGAAAGAGTATTAATAATACTGATTATAAAAATATTTATAATTACTTATATCATTCTGTCTATATCATTAACTTTCTGCATAAAAAGGAACAGCAACAAATATGTTTCTTATTCTAAAGTATGTAATTATTAAAAATTTAATCAAAGGGTTGGCATTTTTGAAGTCAAAGTTATTTCCTCACTATCATGGCATATAATAATTTGTCACATAATATAGTTTTTAAAAGTAGAGCATTTTTTATATTTTTAAAAAATTACTTAGCTTGTTCTTATATTTTTCACTTACAGTTATGAGGTCTAGGTCAAAATGTGAAATCAAAAGCCTTAAACTTGCCAAATATGTCCATTTTTCAAGTCAAGAGTCTATTGATCCATAAGATTATACACATATTGCATATGCATGTCATTTTAGAAAGGAAACATTTTCTGAGAGATTCAGCCATTTTAAAAGTAGACCAGCTATGCACTTCATCACTGATCGTCTCCCTCCTTGGCAACCTTTCGGCCTCAGGGGTGCAGTTTTAATTTCAAACAGAGTCCTCCAAACTCTCTTATTGACATTATTGAATTTTGATGACCAAATATGAATTGAGGTCTCTGTTCTTTAGAAAACTTTGAATTTAGAAAAATTAGAATTTCTTTGTGAGTTGTGATAATCACATCTCAAAGACACATGATATCCGATATGGTGTTCCACAAGGCTCTATCCTGGGTCCACTGCTTTTCTCAATCTACATGCTTCCGTTAGGTCAGATTATCTCAGGTTACAACGTGAGCTACCACAGCTATGCGGATGACACACAGCTGTACTTATCAATAGCACCTGATGACACCGACTCTTTCGATACACTAACACAAAGTCTTACTGGTAATTCTGAATGGATGAATAGTAATTTTCTCAAACTAAATAAAGAAAAAACTGAAATTTTGGTAATTGGCAATAATGGATTCAGCGAGGTTATCAGAAATAAACTTAATGCACTAGGATTAAAAGTTAAGACGGAAGTAAAAAATTTAGGGGTAACCGTGGACTGTAATCTGAATTTTAAATCGCATATTCATCAGACCACTAGGACAGCATTTTTTCACTTAAGAAACATAGCTAAAGTTAGACCTCTTATATCATTGAGAGATGCTGAGAAATTAATTCACGCTTTTGTTTTCAGTAGACTGGATTACTGTAACGCACTCCTCTCAGGACTACCCAAAAAAGACATCAATCACTTGCAACGAGTGCAGAATGCAGCTGCTAGAATCCTAACTGGGAAAAGAAAATCCAAACACATTTCTCCAGTTTTGATGTCACTACACTGGTTGCCTGTGTCATTCAGGATTGACTTTAAAATACTGCTTATGGTTTATAAAGCCTTAAATAATCTCGCTCCATCTTACATATCGGAATGCCTGACACGTTATATTCCAAATCGTAACCTTAGATCTTCAAATGAGTGTCTCCTTATAATTCCAAAAGCTAAATTTAAAAGAAGTGGTGAGGCGGCCTTCTGCTGTTATGCACCTAAAATCTGGAATAGCCTGCCAATAGGAATTCGCCAGGCAAATACTGTAGAGCACTTTAAAACACTGCTGAAAACACATTACTTTAACATGGCCTTCTCATAACTTCACTTTAACTTAATACTGATACTCTGTATGTTCAATTCATCATAATTTATAACTATTCATGGTGGCTCTAAAATCCATACTGACCCCTACTCTCTCTTCCGTTTCTTTTTCCGGTTTCTTAGTGGTGGTGGCCTGTGCCACCACCACCTACTCAAAGCATCATGATGCACCAACATTGATGGACTGAAAGCCAGAAGTCTACGTGACCATCATCATCAGGTCCTTTCATGAAAACCCTAAATACAAAGAGGACTGTTTGATTTATGTTAGGTAGATTGCTCAGAGGGGACTGGGCGGTCTCTTGGTCTGGAATCCCTACAGATTTTATTTTTTTTTCTCCAGCTTTTGGAGTTTTTTTGTTTGTTTTTTCTGTCCACCCTGGCCATCGGACCTTACTTATTCTATGTTAATTAATGTTGACTTATGTTTATTTTTTATTGTGTCTTCTATTTTTCTATTCATTTTGTAAAGCAGTTTGAGCTACATTTTTTGTATGAAAATGTGCTATATAAATAAATGTTGATTGATTGATTGAAAACTAGACAATAATCAATGTCAATTTATTTATATAGCACATTTAAAACAGCATAGGAATGCTGTGGCCAAAGTGTTTTACAATAATAGAATAAAAGAAAACAAACAAATAACATAAATAACATAAACAGAAATAAAATATAAGAGCATAAATAAAATACATAATAAATAGAAGTAATGTTAAATAATCACAATGAGGAAACCATCAGTATTACTGAAGATCACGGAATGCAAGTGAATAGAAATGAGTCTTTAATCTTGTTTTGAACAGTTCAATTTTAGACAAACCCCTTATGTGATGAGGTAAAGAGTTCCACAGGCGAGGAGCAGCAGCTGCAAATGCTCTGTCCCCCTTAGTTTTACACTTGGTACGAGGGACAACAAGAGACAACTGACCAGAAGATCTAAGCACTCTGGATGGCTGGTGTAAAGCACACAATTAAGATAAATAGGCAGGAGCGAGCATATATAAAGATTTAAAAACTAGCAACAAGATTTTAAAATCAGTTTGTAGCTTATATTGGAGAAACAGAATTAGACTTTCTTGCCCCAACCAAGCAAAATGACACCTTTTATTGGCTAACTAAAAAGATTACAATATGCAAGCTTTCGAGGCAACTCAGGCCCCTTCTTCAGGCAAGATGTAATAAAAGGTGTCATTTTGCTTGGCTTTTCTCTACATTCATAATGGCTAACACGGTACAACAACCTAGTTGCCCCAACCAGAAAGCAATCGGCAGCATTCTGGACCAACTGTAACCTGCGTATCAGGGATTTGCTAATCCCAGAATACAGCGAATTGCAGTAATCAAGGTGAGAAAAAATAAAAGCATGAGTAGCTTTCTCAAGATCCCTAGCAAATAAAAAAGGCTTGATCTTACCTAATAGACGAAGCTGGAAAAAGCAACTCTTGACTACAGAATTAATCTGTTTCTCAAAAGAGAGGTTACTGTCAAAGATAACACCAAGATTGCGGACTTGAGGTTTGCAAAAGACAGAGAAAGAGCCGAGAAGTCCAAGACCAATTTGGGCTTGAGCTGATGGACCCACTATAAGCACCTCCCTTTTATTTTGATTCAGATCAAGAAAATTATTGGCCATCCAGGATCTTGGTTCAGAAAGACAGTTGTGCAGTTGATTTATTGCAGAGTTGCAGATGGGAATATAAACCTGTGTAGCAATGAAGAAACAGCACATTTCCTATCATATACAGTCTTACACTATATGTGATAATAATTAAAAGTTGATTTAAAATTGCTACAAATCACAACCCCAAACTACTTCATCAGGTTATAAGTCTTCAGTAAGTATCTATTGGCAAGAAACAGTTAAACATACTAATTAGGTTTACTTGCTCAAAAATATCCTTGGCTGTTCCTTTTTCATATATCCTTAGCCAGAGCTATAAAATTCAGAAACTGGTTCCTTACACTTCAGATTGTTTCATTGTGGTCTGTCTTTATTACATACATAATGTAATCAGCCTTTTTCATTTTCTCAGTGTTTTCTTTATTATCGTGCAATCACACAAGATACTACAGGAAGTGCATAATGCTGAGCGTCGAGCTGGCCCTGTGAACTTAGTGCAGAAGTGTAGGTGGCCTTGACTTGTTCAAAAATCTCAGTCTAAAAATCTTTTATAAAATGTTCAATGTAGTGTAATCAGTACGGATGTATTGTGTGGACTAATGAAACTCTTATGTGCACCCTCAGCCAACATGCACCATGCTGCCATTCAGCCTGAATCTCTTTGCAGGCTAAGTGAAATAACAACACAGAATTGATAAGCAAAAGGTAAGTGAAGTTTAGGAAAGAAAAAAAAAATCATTGTATGATTTAAGTGTGTGTTTGTCATTAAACCACTGTATGTGATTCAGTATATGTGTTAGCATTGCCTATAAAAAATGTATCATTTCTTGTTCTTGTTTTCTGGTGGTTTCTTTGTATTACACTCAGGTGAATTGGGCAGTTGCTGAGGTTGGTTTGTAGAATGGTCAGTAATGTGTATACTGGGAGCTGGGAACAGTTTGGGTCTTCATTGCTTTCTTTTATTTTTTGGCAGGTTAGATGTGTGGGTTGGGTGGATTTGGGAGTTTTTATATTTGTAAAGGTATCAATCACCACATAATAATACATTCCTTGCTTCCCTACCTTGTCATTCCACCCAATCTCTTGTCAATCTCTTTTCTCTAACGAATTATGGCAAAGCTTAAAATTATTGTGTGGAATATTTATGCCTTGTATTCAGGTCCACAGTGCTCTTGAATCCCAGATTTCCTCCATTGTCACCAAGTGGACATGACTTTAATTCAGGAGTTGCATCTGTTGGCCACAGATGCCTCACTTTTAATGACAAGCTTAATTTAACAATTATCAAAATGAATAATGTATCGTTTTAACTTTATAAATTCTGTGCTGCCACTTCTTCCAACTAAATATTGGTCAGAAGTCAGGTCACTGATTTCGAGGTCCTTGTGGAATGACAGAGGCCAGACTTTCAGCATTCCGCTGTGGTCAGAGACAGGTTGAGTGCTGGTGTATCTCTGCTTGACCTAGAATGATACAACTGGGGTTTCATCCTCAACCTTATTTGGTTGTGGCTGTGTCCACTTCCACCCTCTTCCATGGCTCCCTATGGTATCCACCTTAGCTTTCCCACTTTCTTTTCATGATATTCTTTTCACTTCTTCTATTACATCTTACCTGAAGAAGGAGCCTGAGTTGCCTCGAAAGCTTGCATATTGTAATCTTTTTAGTTAGCCAATAAAAGGTGTCATTTTGCTTGGCTTTTCTCTACATTCATAATGGCTAACACGGTACAACACCCTAGTACTACTTTTCACTTCCCTAAAGTCTAAACCTTCCAAACTTTCCTTAAGATCTATCTTGTCGTATGCTGTGAACACCTGGCACCATATGTAAAGGCTACTTGAACCCTTTGGGAAATGGCACTCAGTCTGTTACTCCTATTATTAATAACCCTGCTCTCTCAATAGGTGGCCAGTCCTGTGTATTTCCTTTCTTGACAGTGTGCAAGAATCAGTGTGCTGGGGGATTCATTTGATAGTTCAGGACCTACGACGTTCCAGTCTTGACAAGCTCATTTTAAGTTCCCTTGTTCTACTTTCTTCTTCCTACATCTCAGATCAGCGCTGAAAACATTCTGGGGCTTCTCTAATCACCCCTCTTCCAAACCACTTATTGTATTGGTCTGTTTTGTTCTTTCTCACCCAAGAAGAAAAACCTGTCTCTACCATCTGCTCTTTACTTCATATAGCATCTCACAAACCTCTACCCTTGATTTATCAGTGGTCCAAAGACCTTTTCTCCTCTCTCTTCACACCTCTTATGGGATACTGATTAAACCAATGCTAGGTTTTCCTCTAGAAATCTCAACTATCGGCACACCCAATTCGGACTCCTTGTAAGTGCCATCTTATGGGCCTCACCCCTAATCTTCTTATTCAATGATGTCCCCATGGTTCACCTGCCACTATTCTCTACATGTCCTGGTGATGCCCTCTTCTCTTTTCCATTTGGACCCATGTACAGGTATGTCATTTACTATTTTCTTTAATATTCCTCTGTTGCCTCAAATCTTTCTTCTTTTAGACCTCTCAATAGTTACACTTAAACCTCCTGAACGTTAATGATTTTGTTTTGGTACCCGGGCAAACTAAATTAATCCTTGTATTCCCCTTGGAAGGCACCTGACCATGTTACTTTGGACAGCTGGCAGTCCTTTTTCTTCAAATTAATACAATGCAGCCCAGGTTAATGGTACCTTCAGTAATGCTATTGAAAGTTGGACTTCCAAGATGTTTAAATCCTGGTTTGCCCCAACTTTGTTTTTTTTTTTTTTCTTTGCAGTTGTGGCTTATTTGTGAGTCTGTAACTCTCCTTTTCTATGGCAAGTGGATTCTGTAGATCCGGGGTGTCAAATTCCGGGCCTGGAGGGCCACAGTGGCTGCAGGTTTTCATCCTAACCCTTTCCCTAATCAGTGACCAGTTTTCAGCGCTAATTAACTTATTTTCCCTTCATTTTAATAGCCTTGTTTTTAAGGATTTAGTCATCAGAATTTATTGTTTTCTTTATTAAATGGCAGCCAAACAGAAATGAGATGTGAAACGAGCCAACAGATGACCAGCTAAACTGGGATTTCAAACTCCAACCAATTTCACTCCAACGAGTCTCTTAATGAGAAGCCAATTATTGCTGGTAATTAAACCCATGGCTTGTTGCTACTCTCATTTTGCCACAGCAGACATTTTGAAAACTGTTGTTTTTCTGTTCTTTCTAAGAAAACCGTCAAAATGTTTTGGTGACCTGAGAGAGCAACCTTACTGAGACCTTCACCTTTCTTTATTTTCAGATATTGTGTGATGGGCACAGGTGAGCTGGTCATGTAGCTGCTTGCTTTGTGTCTCATTATTGTTTGGCTGCTAATTAAGGGAGAAGAAGCAACTAAGGGGCTTGAGTCAAGTTAATTAAAACTAAAGCGAAAGAAGTTAATTAGCAGCAAAAACTGGTCACTAATGAAGAAGATGGTGTGGAATATGGCCGGCAGCTTCTCCCGGCCAATACCCCCAAGCTGCCAGATGGAGCCCTCCCTGAAATATGGAGGTGCATCGAATTCCAGCAGGGCATCACGGACATTGGAGTCTTTCTTCACAGCCGTGCTGGATAACATGGGGACCACCAGGGGACGCTGCAGGGAGGCCCAGGGACTTCTATTTGCTGTATAGCCTGGAAGTACTTCCCAGTCGAGGGGACAGAGGAAATGACGTACTTCCGGGCTGAAGAAAAGGAGTTTTACCCGACCTGAAAGTGTTATAAAGTCACATGGATAGAGAGAGAGAGACACTTCTAGGTCAAGGACTTTAAAAAGACTGTGGGAGATCCCAGCAGAGGGCCGAGTTGGGAGGTAGGGTGACTGGGCTGCTGGGAGGTGTGGAGGAAACTATTGTGGATTGTATTGATTATTGTTATTTTGATTTATCTAAGTAAAGTGGAGGTGGAGGTGTTTGTGCGCATTATTATAATACATAAAGTCAACATTTGGACTTTTATCTGGTGTCTGGCATCTGGTCCGAGGGTTCAAGGGGACGACAGCGCCCCCTATCTGTCACAATGGTTAGAATGAAAACCTGTAGCCACTGCTGCCCTCCAGGCCCTGAGTTCGACACCCATGTTCTAGATCATGTTGGGACAATGTAGGACAGGCTGGTTTGGATTCCTTTCTATTTCATGGATGTTTATTGTTTATGTCCTGTTGTCTTTATGTAATGAAAACTTGAACACAAAAAATATACAGGATTTGAGCACACATATGGCATACATTTTGAATCATGTACTCAAACGAGATGATTTCAGGGCATACTGATTGCTCTTCCACTGTATCAGGCACACTTTTGTGCAGAACATCATTTGTTCCATGCCATGGCAGAACATGACTGTTGAAGAAACAGAACTGCAGAGAAAAATGCAGGGTAAAATGCAGCTTGAAGTTTACAGAAATTTTTAAAATTCGGGACGCATCTGTTGAAACTCAACTCACAGCGCCTGTCATGAGCAGACAAGCAAACAGGATATATATCCTTACCTCAAGAAAATAGGACCATGAGTCTTAAGAAAAAAAAGATTATTTAAAGTTTACCTGTGTTGTCCCAAGCATGGCTTAAAAGTGCGGAAGGCACACTGTCTTAAATCAAAACCTTTTCTGCTTCAATGTAGACGTATTTGGTAATTTTAAGGCCTTTGTTTTCATGTTTTGATTCCTGGTGCCTTCGACCTCCATGTTAAAGCGCAAGAGCAGCCTAAGTATCTTTTTTTTTATATTTACTACAAATGCTTTAGAATATTATTTTATGTGGCAAATTAATATATACCATGATTGTGCAGAAAATTATTCTTTAAACAATACCAGTAGTTTGATGAACTTAATTATGATGCCCCAGTTGCCCGCAGCCTTCACATATTCTTGTTCCTGAGACATTGATGGTCATGAACCCAGGATGGACTAATGTAAAAAGATACAAACAACAAGATAGTGCAAAGTGCTTAGTGCAGCTTATTCACATCAGTCAAATAAGGCAGGGTTAAATAAGTAAATTGCAGTGCAGTATTTTAAAATAAATAATTCAATTTAAAAAACAGGGGTCATAGTGGGAGATAAAAATCAGTCAATAAATAAATCCAAAAAGAACATTAAAATCAAGGTTAAAAACAGCTAAAATCAGGATATTTCCTTCCATAATCTCCTGTGTTCCTCAGTGCTGTTCTCTGATTTTTCGCTCATCCTGCCCATCCCATTCACCTATCAGGTCTTCTCAGTGGAGCTGAGACACTGGCAAGCACAGCCATCCAATAATCAGCTTTCATCCCAGCCACCTCAGCCAATAACAGCCTGGTTCCATTATTATTTGGCATCCATTGTGCTCCATGTTCCTCCAAATGCTAAAGAAGAGCGACTCACTGTGAAGGACCGTTCTTCTTGCTCCCTGCGGGACCTCCCACCCATCTTCCTTCCAGTACACTGCACTGACTTTTACTCCTGATAATCTTCTTAGGTCTTTCTAAAGCTCTCCATCTTGATTTTCTCCTAAATGTCTTTCTTCCTTCTTTCTCTATTCCTTCTCCTCCCACCTTTGGATCTCCCTCTCTCTGTCCTGCTCAAGCTATTTATATACTTTGTATAATTTCGATGAGGAAACTGGCTGAGCTGATCGTGTTTGCACATGAGCAAGCAATTGGCCAGTTTTCCCATTGCATACCTCATGGCTGCACAGTTTTCCAGCAGAACGCAATTACACCCAAACACACAAACTTTATCTAAAAAAAAAACCCTGCACTGCCACAGACCCCTTACTTGCTTCACAACACAAATCTTCTTTTAAGATGAAAAGCCCAGAAGAAATGATCTTAAAACCTTCACCGGTGAGCACTTCATCCATCAAATAAAGAAATAATATGTTCCAGGAATTGTTAAATTGTTTTTTGAATTGAGCTCTTAGTCTTCAGTTGAAGTCTGGGCATTTTTCCCCAAACAAAACCAGCTTCAAAAGCAGCTTAACCCTTTTGGCAGTGAGTCACTTTTGGGTCTTAACCTCTGTTCAAGGAGAATGTCTTGTTTGTATATAAAGCACATGCTGTACTTCTCCTTTATCAAGCCAAAATGATGTCTTTGTGTATTTATAAAGTATACTTTACAGTCTGACTTGAGTGATGTCCTGCCTTGCACCCTAAGCTGTTTTGACAGACTCCAGCTCTTGATGTTCCTAAATGAGGGTAAGAGAGTTTGAGAAGATGCTGTTGATTTACTTCAGTGTGCTTATTGTTTTAACATTAAAACATCAGCTAAACCGTACTGGTTAATGATGGGCATGTATCTGTTGCGGTAACACCAAGATTCACACTGTCAGAAAGACAGTGATTTGTTTTATTGTGGAGACTCCCAGCCCTGACCCACCATGCACACATTGACTCATACAGACACAGTTGTTGGCCAAAAGAATTGATAATTAATAATAAAATATATTAACCAAATGAAGAAAAAAAAGCATGCAATATAACAAAAACACGTATTCAAAAGACCCTCCCCAAACAGCCAACACAGCTGAACAATAATGAACACCTAACAATAAACACTAACTACAATGTCCAAAGCACAGTCCAATGTAGTTGATAATGAGTGAGTGAAAAAAATATTTTGTGCACAGCTATCAGAAAAGAATGCAAAGTTTTGTCCTACCAGTTCCTGATGCAGCATGAGATGATTGGAAGACGTATCCAGTCTAGACAAACTCACACAGACAAGCAGGCACAGGACAGCACACACATCCAGATGGAAACTGTAATCCAAACAACAAGTTGTAATCCAATTTGGTGTGAACAGTACTGTATCTAACTAGACAGACAGACGATTGTCATCCTTTCACATTTTGCTGATTCCCTTTTTAAAGAGCCTACTGTTTCGATCTTCTTCCCAGCAGCTCTTGCACCTTCCGTAACTGCTGTGAACTTTGACCCGGACACAGACAGACGGACATCATATTGTCACCCAACACACCGTTTATTGTACAACTATTTACAAAAGTCACGTGCTCACAAAACCCCAGTGCTTCCAGCACCGATTCCCCAAAGTCCAGGCTCACAGTCCTTTGTGGCTTTCTCCTGGCCGCCTCCATTCCTCGCTCCAGCTCTGTCTACTACCGCCCGACATCCTCTGCTGACTGGAGGGAGGCGGCCCCTTTTATAGGAACCCGGATGGGCTCCAGCTGCTTCCCGGCAATCAGTCCTAGCCACACCCCAGTGTGGCGGAAGTGCCGGCTGCGCACCTGGAAGCCGTCCGGGTGTCCCCTGTTGTCTTCCCCCCAGCACTTCCTGGTGTGCCGGAAGTGCTGGGCTCCAGGGTTCCTCAGGCACCTGGGCGCCGCGGCCACGGGTCCCTACAGGGCTGGGCTTCCAAGCCCTGTACCCGATACCCCCAACCTAACCAGGACGGACGCCCCCTCGCGGTCTGGAGGAGGCACAAGCCCTCCTCTGGTCCTCCTGGGCGGGCCAGGGACCACAATGCCCAGTAGTACAGAGTGGGCCATAAGTTTCCATACATAGGAAAAATAAAGATTTTTTTTATGAAAAACCATTTTTATTTATATCATATGCTCTACATGACTGCCATTGTTTTGAAAACACATTTCAATACGTGTCCGCCACTGCTGATGAACACGTATTAACATGGCTGAAGTTATGCTTGTAATGGTGTTGGTGATACGTTCCCTAAGATGATTTATGTTTTGTGTGTGATGTTCATTCCATGTTTTCTATTAAATTTGATTGCAACCGTGCGACTGTTTCCTGACCCGGCCATCAGTATGATTTAAATTTGTTGCCCTTTATTCAAACGCATTTTTTAGGGTATCTGAAATATAAAAAATAAAATGTTAAAAACCATATGTATGGAAACTTATGGCCCACCCTGTATTATACCAGCTGGGGCTGCTGGGCTATGTAGTACCTTTATATGTAGAGTTGCTACAGGCAGACTTTGTCAGGTGGATAGTAAGACTTGCTATCTCTTGTAGTGTTTCACTAGCAGGTGTAACCTGGAAGGTAGACCCAAGCAAAAAAAAAAAAGTTCACACACCACTCCATAAAAACTGGCGGGCTTTTAGCAAAATGTAAGTAATCAGATAAAAGGTTAGCAGTGACCAGCCACACGCGTAGCGTATTAGAGTTGGCACAACAGTTTCAAGACAACTTATTATTTAGAGAAATTACCATGACATTCACGCCTGGCCCTGCTTTTGCATATTTGATTGCTAGTTGAGATAAACTAAAAATAATCAAACTGATACACAACTGTGGTCTGAAATACTGAAGCACTACTTACTCCACTGGGAAGCTTGAGCCTGTGCCAGCAGCAGAAACCAATGATGGATGAGGGTCCATCACAGGCTACAGTCACACATTCACCCAACTAGTTTGAAATTTCCGGTTATCTCAGTCATTAGCACAGGCATATAGGGAAATCACAAGAAGCCCACCCGACAGTGACCAGACTAAAGTGCCCAGAGCTATGAGACATAAAATATTGAGCAGATGTTTTCTGCAAATACAAAACTTACAAATGTGGGTGGTCAGATTGAACAATGAGCTCAAATGCACTTGGAGAGATTGCAGTGGAACTGCCATACCACTTAAGGAACGAATTTGAGTTCTGTGCTACAATTTTATGTGCAATGGCACTAAAATACCTTAGGAAAGATATTTATGTAATGGATAGTAAAGATGCTCCCTAAAAATATTGTTTATGAAACAAGGAGCCTGCGGTTGCTTTTGTTATTTCTGTAGAGGACGGTTATATTACAACAGCACCATGGTGTGGCTAGTTATGGGAATTACAGGAGAGCTGAATTAAGCAAACAAAGTTTCACCTGGAATGGAGCTGGAGAGGTTAATCAGGCTGGAGTGGGTAAGAGGCCCTCAAATTCACAATGTAAAGAAAATGGTGATTTATGTATTTTATTTGGGGACACCAGATAATAAACATATACACGAAAACACTGTTGTTTTTTTTATTTTATTATGAACACGTATCAACGTATTAACTTAAATTCAAAAGAGATTGTATTAAATAAACAAATGGAAAACAAATACGGCATAACGCAGAATCCATCCTTCACATAAACCCTAATTACAATAACTAATTAACTGAATTAAGCTAGTCTCAAATGTACAGTATCTATAAATAATATATATCTATAAATATTAAGAAAAAAATCCCTCCCAATAGCCCAGAAGATGATATGTGCTAAACAATTAACTCTCACAAACAGAGTCTGCTTTCACAGATAGAGGAATAAAATGTTTTCTGAAAGGGATGTAAAGTTTGTCCTAC
Organism: Polypterus senegalus; assembly: GCF_016835505.1. Classification (NCBI taxonomy): domain Eukaryota; kingdom Metazoa; phylum Chordata; class Cladistia; order Polypteriformes; family Polypteridae; genus Polypterus; species Polypterus senegalus. Next base: position 158,771,375 of record NC_053156.1, on the reverse strand, counting down.
TGGTTTCCTGTAGCAGTACGGGAAGAGAAGATTGAGGAGTGCTCCCTCAGACGCACTCCCCAATCCACAACTCACATGAACAACTCAGGCATGGGACACAGAACACAAATCCAGAAAAAAGTTGTAATCGTCGAGGCAACTGGTAATTGTAGTCCATTTGATCGGTCTAAAAAAGCAAGGTACTTACCCACAAGATGATCAAGATCCTCACCCTCTTGCAGCCCCCTTTTTAAATCCAGTGGTTCTTCAACCTTCCAGTAGCCCCAATGTAAATAGAATAAGCTGCCAAGTGGCTCAGTGATCCTGAGGCTGCTGGGAATTGAAGTCCTTTCATGTAGTGCTGCAACAAGTTACTGCATATTGCGTCCAGATTTTTCTGATCTTGTTTATTCCATTATAGAGTAATCTAATGAGTGTAAGACAGGAACAAATTGTCAACCGAATACCATTCCATTACAAAGCACACACTCACTTATTCACACAGGGCACGTTTCTTTTTTTTATCATTTATTATTATTATCTATATATATATATAATTCACTAAGGCACCCATGGAAAGCACGCTGGAAGGGGCGTGGATTCACTAAGCCGCCGACAAGGAGCCACGCCCACCAACTCCAAGACCATTGGATATGACAACAACTCGCAGAGCCACGCCCACCAACTCGGACGCGATGACACAGAAAAAACGGCGTCATTTATATTCGTCTATTGTAGAGGCCTCATGTACCTCCGAGCCACCTTGACTGTTCATAGAGGCATATTTCTCGCGGAGGTGAATCGCCATATACAGCGTGTAAAACGGTTTGCGAGGGGTATCCCATGGGATCCTTAAAACAATCCTTTACAACTGAGGTTAAAACACAATGAAGTAACCAGTCTTTAAAAACCGAGTTTTTGGTTACGACGCACGACCGCGTGCACCATAGCAAACTGTTTTACACGCTACATACAGCAATTCGCATCCGCGACAAACATGCGTCTTCTTAGATGCTCCTGCATTTTGTACACACCCACCTCGCTGCTACCGTGGTCGGGTGTCTTGGTTGATTATATATAGAAAGGCAGCCAAAACTGCACAGAGCAATGAAATGTCTACATCAGTCACAGGTGCATCTGGACTGTGCAATGACGACGATGACTCAAGTGACAAGTTGGAGGTGGGCACATGAACAGGCAGGCAGTGCATACTGAATAAGAAATCAGCAGACTAGCATGACGGAGGGAGTGGAGTGGACGTCCTTCTCCTCTCCTCCTGTTCCACCCTCCGCACCTGAGCGCCGCATGGACAATTGTGTGTTGGTTCATTCCGTGCATTGTTACAATGTTGCTTTTCTTGCTGATTTATTACATTACAGATTTTTCGAATGTTAATTTTCTCCATGTGCTTAAAAATCATTAAAAGACCGACCTGATTATGCGGCGTATGGTATGCCGCGGGTTGGCTAGTTATTATTATTAAACAAATCAACCAAACAAGATGTTGAAGGACCATCAGAGGAAACTATCATAAAGAGAGAATTGACAAACTGAACTAAAAAAGACAGCATAGAAAGTCATATAAAAATACTTAGTCATATATGTAATTTATCATACTTCTTATAAAAGTAAATTTCGCATAATGACCCCATCAGAGCGAATCTAAAAGTGTTACTTGGTATTGCTTTTAGAGAAGAGGCAACATCTGAAGTGCCATCTGTGGTGGAGTGTAAAATGAGTGACATCTAGCATAAAAGCTAAAAAAATATTGTATATGGCTTTATTTTTAATGTTAAAGAGTCAGGAAGATGGAAAAAACTAGTGTTCTACCCCCAGAGTTTATTTGATAAGGAAAACACCATCCAGGCCAAGCTTTGCAGCTTAATTGTCTCTTTCTTGCTTGGTTTTTTTTTTTTTTCAGCACAATACTAGACTTTTGGTGGTTGAGCTTGCACAAGATGTTTCATTAGTGAATGGCTTCAGGAAGTGTTTTGTCAGGAGCTGTGGAGGGATAATAAAGTGGGAGAGCTCCAAAGGCATGCTGTGTGTATTGCTATCTTACCACGAGGAGAAGAGAGCTCTGGTTCAGCAGTCATACTGAGACAGGTAGGCTGCCTGGGCCTGTACAGATGCTGAGCTAGCTAAGTAGAAGAATCAAATGTGACTACAAGTTATTGCACCACCTGAGACAACAAACATCCAGCATTATCACGTTGTATGGTTTTGCTTTGTCAGCACTCACATTTGCACTTGGTCTATTATTCTACCTATCATATACAATTAATTAAAAGTGTAACTCGCCCTCCGGTTTGTTCTGCTGCTCTATCTTGTTGCCTAAGGGCATAGGTATAAAATGGTAGTGTAATATATATTGTAAAAAAGTATGGGATTTGAGACATTGTAGCAGTGCTTCAGAGTAAAGGACTGCATATCCCAGCTGCCCTGAGGGCATTGCTCTATTGGGCAACAGTGGAGGAACCGGGGGCTGCTGGAAAGAAGGTGGGTCCTTTAAATGGAGGAACCAGCAAGATATAACATAACTGTTTTTCATCTGTCTATTCTGTTGCTGTTCTCACCTGCTTGGGTTCCCGTGATTAACCGTGGTTTACCATTCCTATTTGGATAAACAGTCTGTCTCATACCCACCTGTTTGTGTGAGTTGTGGATTTAAAAAGGGGGCTGCAAGAGGGTGAGGATCTTGATCATCTTGTGGGTAAGCACCTTGCTTTTTCAGACCAATCAAGTGGACTACAATTAGCAGTGCCCTCTATAGATTTTTGTACTGTGTCCTGCGCCTGACTTGTTCATATGATTGGAAACGTCTTCATCTTAGGGAGGAGCGCTCCCCAATCACCTCTTCCCGTACTGCTACAGGACAAACTTTACATTCCTTTCAGCGAACCGTTCACAGAGTTTTCTACTATCCAATCATCTGTTGCTGCTACATTTGGACTGTGCTTTGGACTTTTTCACCAACGACCCAGAGCACACGCAGTAAATTGGTTCCAGTCAGTTCAATAATTGCATGTTATGCGCTGGCTCCAAATTCTCTCTCACTGAGGCACACACATCCATTATACATTAAGTGTTTGTTGTGCTTTTTGTTGTTCACGAGTGTTGGGAATCAAGGGAGGGATTGTTTTAGTTTGGTATTTAGTTATATCCATCCATCCATCATCCAACCCGCTATATACTAACTACAGGGTCACGGGGGTCTGCTGGAGCCAATCCCAGCCAACACAGGGCGCAAGGCAGGGAACAAACCCCAGGCAGGGCGCCAGCCCACCGCAGTATTTAGTTATATTTTACCTTCTATTTTTCATTTAATATACCACTTTATTATTGATTTCATTTGTTGTATAACCGTGTCTTCGTGAGTGAATGTGTGAGAGTCGGGCCAAGGCTGGATGCATTCCCCACCAAAAAAAATAAATAAATCACCTTATGACAGGGTGAATCTTAGCAGCACCAGACCACTACAACGTTTTGTTACGGTCTGCACAATGAATAGCATGAAAGGGGAAAACAGGGTCACCCAGACAAGACGCGGTCAGTTTGACAAGGACAACGTTGAAGCGGTGAGTTTAAAGTTTAAGTTTGGCATTTTGCAAGTCAAAGATATTTATTCACAATCATGGTACAGTATATATTAGTTTGCCAAATAAAACCGTGTTCTAAAATGAACCTGCAATTTCTTTGTACATTTTAAATTTTAAAAATATCTTGTCTGTTCTTGCAGCTTACCAGGGTCCATAGATAGAAAAAGCCTTAAAACGTACCCATTACGTCCACTTTGAAGCAGCAATTAAATCGATTTGAGAAAGCAGGCCTTCCACATTTGTGAGGCATCCTTGTGATAACGAAAGGAAACTAAACATAATTATTTTTTTCACAGATTTTTATATTTCTTGAGGTAAGAATACATTTCCTGTTGGAAAATAATATATTGTTCTGATTTTGCTTCTGCAATTCTGTTCCTTTAGTGGTTCTGTTCTGCCATGGCTTGTAACAACAGACAGATAGATGCACATTCAAACCATATGATTATTTATTTCCTAAACTTTGCTGGCTTTTCTGTGTTGTTATTACACATAGCCCTAGAAAGCAAGATTTACACCACCAAGATGCGATATAGTGAAAAGAGCACAGAAGAGTTCCAATGTACTTTGTGCAAATAAAAAGCGTTAGATTTTTTTATAAGAGCTAAGCCACCCTTCCTCTAAAGAAGGCCGAGTGTGCAGTAGAGCAGATTGAAAGTCATAAACTAACTGACACTGACTTTTTGTAACCCCTTCTGCAGGAGGTGTCCCACACAGCCATATTTTAAAGATGTTTGTGTATGTTGCAATAAACCTATAAGTCAATCAAAAGTAATAAAGGTATTTTTATATACCCACAGGTGTCTTCTTTCAAAATGAATCATAATTTTCTGTGTTGTCTGCCGTCTTTCATTGTTAAACTATACAGTTTGCACAGGCAAGCAGTGCATTACAACTGATTGAATTTGCTTTTATCAAATATCTCACCTACGTCAAGCCGCGTACAGAGAAAAGTTCATTACCATTGGATAGCAGAGTTTCAGCTCGGTACAGTAAACTTGTTAGTGCATAAGGGGTTAATGCAAGATAAGTAGCTCCACCTCAGGATACTGTTGTGCTGTTTGTGATCCCTTTAGAATTTTCTATATTTCTGCACAAATAGGACCTAAAACATCACCAGATTTTCACTCAAGTCCTAAAAGTAGATAAAGAGAAACCAGTTAAACAAATGAGACAAAAATATTATACGTGATCATTTAGTTATTAATGAAAATGATCGAATATTACATATTTGTAAGTGGAAAAAGTATGTAAACCTTTGCTTTCAGTATCTGGTGTGACCCCCCCTTTGCAGCAATAACTGCAACTAAACGTTTCCTGTAACTTTTGATCATTCCTGCACACCGGCTTGAAGGAATTTTAGCCCATTCCTCCATACAGAACAGCTTTAACTCTGGGATGTTGGTGAGTTTCCTCACATTAACTGCTCGCATCAGGTCCTTCCACAACATTTCGATTGGATTAAGGTCAGGACTTTGACTTGGCCATTCCAAAACATTAACTTTATTCTTCTTTAACCATTCTTTGGTAGAACAACTTGTGTGCTTAGGATCGTTGTCTTGCTGCATGACCCACCTTCTCTTGAGATTCAGTTCATGGACAGATGTCCTGACATTTTCCTTTAGAATTCTCTGATAGAATTCAGAATTCATTGTTCCATCAATGAAGGTAAGTCATCCTGGCCCAGATGCAGCAAAACAGGCCCAAACCATGATACTACCACCACCACCACCACGTTTAACAGATGGGATAAGGTTCTTATGCTGGAATGCAGTGTTTTCCTTTCTCCAAACATAATGCTTTTCATTTAAACCAATAAGTTCTATTTTGGTCTCATCCGTCCACAGAACATTCTTCCAATAGCCTTCTGGTTTGTCCACGTGATCTTTAGCAAACTGCAGACGAGCAGCAATTTTTTTTTTTGGAGAGCACTGGCTTTCTCCTTGCAACCCTGCCATGCACACCATTGTTGTTCAGTGTTCTCCTGACTGTGGACTCATGAACATGAACATTAGCCAATGTGAGAGAGGCCTTCAGTTGCTTAGAAGTTACCCTGGGGTCCTTTGTGACCTCTCTGACTATTACACACCTTGCTCTTGGAGTGATCTTTGTTGGTCGACCACTCCTGGGGAGGGTAACAATGGTCTTGAATTTCCTCCATTTGTACACAATCTGTCTGACTGTGGATTGGTGGAGTCCAAACTCTTTAGAGATGATTTTGTATCTTTTTCCAGCCTGATGAGCATCAACAACTCTTTCTCGGTCCTCAGAAATCTCCTTTGTTCGTGCCATGATACACTTCCACAAACGTGTTGTGAAGAGCAGACTTTGATAGATCCCTGTTCTTTAAATAACACAGGGTGCCCACTCACACCTGATTGTCATCCCATTGATTGAAAACACCTGACTCGAATTTTACCTTCAAACTAACTGCTAATCCTAGAGGTTCACATACTTTTGCCACTCACAAATATGTAATATTCAATCATTTTCCTTAATAAATAAATGACCAAGTATAATATTTTTGTCTCACTTGTTTAACTGGTTTCTCTTTATCTGCTTTTAGGACTTGAGTGAAAATCTGATGATGTTTTAGGTCATACTGTATTTATGCAGAAATATAGAAAATTCTAAAGAGTTCACAAACTTTCAAGCACAACTGTATGGTAATAAAAGAATTGAGCACAGTGTGTTTAAATGAGAAATCTTAGTGACAATCACATTTACAAATCAATCTGTAAGTACAGTAAACAGGAAGAACATGGAAAAAATGTTATGCAGCAAGAATGACAGCTAAGCACAACCCCATCTGTACTGAGCTTAATGAACGTCAGCCTGATAAACATAGGTGAATTGGTATTATTAAATTTGATCCTAGCCTGCCTGTGTGTTCATCATGCGATGGACTGACGCCCTGTCCAGGGATCACCCCTGCCTAGCACCAGCCCCACGATAAGCGAGGATGGATGGTATGTATGCCCATAACCAGGCCTTGAACTGGGCTTGTCGGTGCATTACAGGCATCTCACTCTCCAACCTGCTCTAATCTCCAAGGGGAACCCACCCTCACTCTTCGATACCATACACTAATGTTAACGTACTCCAATGTCCAATTAGGGTTAAATGTCATGTAAAATTGTTAACATGTCGCATGGATGATCAAGATTGGTTCCAGTCAATTCAGTTATTGCATGCTATGTGCTGCCTCCAAATTCTCTCTCACTGAAGCACATGCGTCCATTATCGATCCAGCAGCAGCATATATTTGGGAAACAATAAGATAAGCTTCTTCATAGTAAAAGAATATAAGCGATCACACTAGTTATTATCATCTAGTTGCCTGCAGATCTGAGACTGCAGTTCATTTCTAAGTATTACATTTAATATCAATTAGACGCATGGCGTCGGTAAGATCACAGAGAGTCGGACTCGAGCAAACGATTGAAGAGAAGAGATGGCGTTTGGTAATTACTTTCTGAGATCACATGAAGGAGAAAGAAGTAAAGCAAAGCAAAGTGCACAACAGGTCTCCTTTTAAAAATAGCTGAATATCACAACAGTGTTTTCCTTTTTGCTTTTTCCCCTTCTTAAAATGACATGGATACACTGTTTTGCAATATGTGTGTACTCTCATGGGTTGATACGCAATGACTTTTTTTGGCTTGAAAAATTGACGTATTTGGAAAGTTTTAAGGCTTTTTCTATCACCGATTGGCCCATGTACCCTTCAGCCCCATAGTAACTTGCAAGAACTGACAAAGTATTTTTAAAATTTATAAAAAATGTTTTCACTTTAGAACACAATTTTATATATCAAGTTAATGTATACAATAACTGTGAAGAAATAACTTTGACTTGAAAAATACCAAACCTATCTTTTAATAAAAAAGGTTGGAGCGTTCTGTTTGTGTGCTAAAATGCAGATGTTGCAAACTGTAAAAGGAGGAATATGATAACATCACAATTTGATATTGATTGACCATATCAAATTTTGGAAGAACCATTAACTCTATTGATGATCCTATCAGGCCATTTTTAGGCCCAATACCGACCACCGACTTCATGTTGCTAGAATTGGCTGATTGTGATTCCAATGGTGATTCTCATTTGTTTTCTTTAAGCTTTTACATTTTTTAACCTAAACTCCTGCCAGCCATGTAGAAGCCTTATGTTTTAATATTAAAGTGCCATTTTTTATAATTAGACTGCAGACCACATTAAAAAATGAAATTATGTGGGCTTATTGTTCACTGACTGGTACAAATAATAAAATAAACAAAAATATTGTACTCTTAAAACATAATTTTTTAAACTAATAAAATCTGTCCAAAAATAATACATACGCCATAGAAGAAAATAAAAATTCCTGTCAAGATTACAAGCCAAAAATTCAACTATAACATTCAAGTTTATCAAGAAGATGCAAGGCTAATAACAAGTTTAAACATAAATTAAAACACATTTGGCTCTTAAGCTGTCAAGTCTATTGACTGCTAAGCAATGAGGTCAATGTATTCTTTATCTGCTCTTTTTCTAATTTAACATGTCAACTTTCTATAGTAAACCTGAACCTGCTCGCCATTCACACTCTGCTGTTCACCTCTACACACAGGATGACTCCTCAGATTCCATTTTCTCAGTTTATTACTCCAATGTCTTTTACGTAAAAGTCAATATTCTTGCCTTCACTCACTCCTGAAGCCTGACTGTAGGCCTTCTGTTTACTGGAAGTTCAGCAACAAAATGACAGATGCAGTTCCTTAACTACTGTAATACTTCATGTTAAGGAGCACCGAGAGTTAATTACTGTAAAGCTTAGAAAAGCTTGAAAAAATGTATAATTTATTAATCACCAATCAAGTCATTTGGGGTGAAAATCGGCCAGTCTCAATCAGCAGCCGACCATTTGGAGCATGACTGATTAATACTCAACAAATGAAGGAACGCAGCTTTTAATCCGGACAACAGAGATGGGATTCTGTCATGATTTAAATGCTCTCCAATTAACAGAAAAGTGGGAGGCTTTTAAAAGACTCATAAACCAGGCCTCATCCCTGGCAGTCTGACCCCAAACTTCTCTAGCAGGCTTCAGCATGCACGGCCTAAAACATGACTCTGCTTTTAAAAGTTCAAAAATAAGTGCAATATCCTAAAATAACTCAAAAATGCCAGGGTGAAGAACCATAAAAATCTCTGGCTCGGAAATGCAAGGTAAAAACTGAATCTTTATAAATATTGAGATTAGATTCAATTAGATTAACTTTATTAATCCCACAGAGAAATTCAGATGCATACAGCAGGAGAAACATAAAAAACAAGGATATACAATTACAAAAAGTACAAAAAAGACAAACAGCAAAGAATTATTTAGTTAACACAAGTCCAGCTATATAATCCAAGGGTATACTCACACAGGCAATTCGTTCTGTGCACGTTTGTCCGTATGTAACCCCACAAAGTCTAGTTCATTTGACTAGTGTGATCGCTATGTTTCGGGCCAAACATACTGCGCCCTGACCTGCTTGGAAGAGGTGTGCCCAAGCGTGGTTCAGTAGCATTCAGGAAAAGTGTGATTGCTAAACGTGCCAGAGCGCGGAAAACACACATGATATCAATGATGCAACAAGTCAGGAAGTGCTAGTCTCATTTAATTCAATATATCTTTTGAGTTATAAATAGGCTTTTATTCTTGCAATACATTGTAGTTGACAAGAAAAGCTACAAATTCCTCCCTTAAGATCATTTATCTTGGTAAAAATCTTCTTGTACATGCAACACAATTTACATCATCCTGCCCTACATGACTCCAAGACAACCACAAAATAAGTAAAATCATTCTAATGTGCTGTACATGCTGTCACTTCGTGTTCAAATCTTGTTTTGATTTTACACAAAGCCGCATGACGAAAAGCATGCCCCGGCCCAGAATGTTAAGCGCATTGTGAGTGCAGGCCAGTGGAACAAATGGGACTAGTGTGAGTACACCCTTACAACTGTGAAAGCATGAGACTTCAGACATGGTAAAGGTTTAGGGCAGCCACCCGTATAATCTGTTCCTGGCTGCAAAATTAAAGATTTGTAAGCAAGAATAGTTTACAAGACTGAGTCCAAAACAGAACTGAAATCCAGAAGAATGGAGTGAGGCTTTATAGGAAGTCTGGAGGAAGTGATGTCATCCTCAGGGCTGGGACCGGACGTGATGTGTCCTGAGTTGAGGCAGCGGTTTCCTTGTGGGATTTTCCCAGGAAAGGTCTGCAGGAGACTTAGAAAGAGAGTTAGTGCATCCCGCCGCCCCCTGGGCAGATGTGTTACCATTAGTCTTTAAGCCCTTCAGCTGCCTCCTATTCGCACATGTGTGACACAATATAAAACCAAAAACAGAAATAAATAAATAAAAGGAACCAGAAAAAATGAATACTATATACTGTATACAGTAATCCCTCCTCGATCGCGGGGGTTGCGTTCCAGACCCCCCCGCGATAGGTGAAAATCCGCAAAGTAGAAACCATATGTTTGTATGATTATTTGTATATATTTTAAGCCCTTAGAAACTCTCCCACACTGTTTATAAATATTCTCCGTACAGTTATACAGTAAACCCTTGTTTATCGCGGATAATTGGCTCCAGACAGATAAATGAATTTCCACAAAGTAGGATTCTTTATTTATAAATCTTTATTTATAAATATTTTCGTAGTTAGAGCATAGAAAACCTGTTTACGACCTTCTAAATACGTTTTTTAACATTATTAGAGCCCTCTAGACATGAAATAACACCCTTTAGTCAAAAGTTTAAACTGTGCTCCATGACAAGACAGAGATGACAGTTCTTTCTCACAATTAAAAGAATGCAAACATATCTTCTTCTTCAAAGTAGCGCCGTCAGGAGCAGAGAATGTCAGAGAGAGAGTAAAGTAAACAATGAAAAATCAATAGGGCTGTTAGGCTTTTAAGTAAACATTGCAGCGGCTTTATCGCAGTGCTTCGAAGGGATCAATGTGAAGGTAGTCTTTTCAGCATTTTTTAGAGGAGCATCCGTATCTTCTAAGCAAACAGCCTCTGTGCAAACAGCCCCTCTGCTCACACCCCTCCGTCAGGCGCAGAGAAAAGCAAACAATTTAAAATCAATACATGCTGTTAGAGCTTTGAAATGTGCGAAGCACCGTGCAGGAAGCATATCGTATATCATTGAGGAGTTTTATTTCATATGTAATACGTGCTCTGATTGGGTAGCTTCTCAGCCATCCACCAATAGCGTCCCTTGTATGAAATCAACTGGGCAAACAAACTGAGGAAGCATGTACCATAAATTAAAAGACCCATTGTCCGCAGAAATCCACAAACCAGTGAAAAATCCGTGATATATATTTAGATATGCTTACATTTAAAATCCGCGATGGAGTGAAGCCGCGAAAGTCGAAGCGCGATATAGCGAGGGATCTCTGTAAAAGTATTCTTTAGATGACAATGAAGAACTAAAGGATCTGCTCCACGACCTCATAATTTATAAGCGGAGGGCGGGCCTTCAGCCATGATGTAATGATGGCCCCGCCTCTTGGGGGGTTCCACCCACAAAACACAAGCAACATAAGAGAACATAGAAGCACAATACCTACAAATTAAATAAACAAAACATAAAGAGTAAACAAGACTTTACATAAATAATAAAAGAACAAAACCACAAACATAATTAACAATATATAAAGGCAAATAATATTTGAAAAACATCAAAATCACTACATAAAGAATAAACCTGAGACAGATTCAAACCTAAACAAGCAAACTGTGCCACTTATTTAATATTTTTTCTTTCAATGAAGTTATTTACTGATAATTTTGTAACTTTCATATACTATACATGCATCAGTATCTTCTGTGTATATGAAGCGCAGAGCACACATTGCACTGACTGGGCAGCTCAAGCACTGCCTGCTCCCAACGCAACGGCTTTGTTTGTGTAACCAAACATTGAGACGCCTTTCAAGAAAATCAAATTTGTATTTGAAGCAGACTTAAGAATTTGCCTATTGTATTTCAGGCTGACAGAAGATCCATTTGTCATGCTCTTGAATATTTTATAAATGTTAAAAGCATTCCTGTTGAGTCTCCAGCTTTGATCACCACATTACAGCAAGAAAATATAGGCTTGTTAATCCCAGCTATTATACCATATATCCCTAACTTAGCAGAAAAGAAGTACTGCATAACATCAATGGGCATTAAATCAGTGTATTATATTACCATGAGCACAATTTCTACTGGAAGTCATTTGATTTTGTTTTCAGAATTATTTTGGGCAGTTAAAATATGTTAGTAATTTTTAACTCGCATACAGATGCGATCAGTAATGTCCTTTTAATAAATGATAAGGAAATTAATGTGCTGGAGGTAAAAAGGTGTACGGCAGAAACAAATACTGGTGAGATATTAGTAACGATCAGTTTAAGGGCTTCGGAATAACTGCATTGATTAGGAGTCCCAAACCCAGCAAAATGAGAGTGAGGCTTCCTAAAAGGACCATAAAGACAGGGCCTTGACATAACCAGCCTGCCCAATGAGACACACACCAAATCCAGCTACGCTCAGGACTGCTAACTGCAGGCTTTTGGCCTAGCAGACTCCAAAAATGGGAAGGTGGGGAAATTATTAGAAATGTCCTAAAATATAACAAAAGCCCCACCAGAAGAAGGATAACCGAAAACCATCAACTTATAACAAAAGGGCAAACAGTAAATCTTTGTAAATAAAGGATTTATTAGAAAAAAACAGAAAAATGCTCAAAAGGGCAAAAATAGGCAAAAACAAGTTGCCCAAAGAACAATCCTAAATAAACAAGTCCAATTCATAATAGAGAAGGGGCAGGAAAGCCACCAACACTAACAAATCCAACAAAGATATCAATACCTACTGAATCTTAAGCACAAGTCGTTTCTCCTGAAATAGTCCGAATGAGGGCTCAGAAGGTGTGATGTCAAGGTGGCCCCGCCTCTTAGGGCTCTGCACACAGCACACAGCAAATGGAATTACAGTTTAAGGGGCAATACATAACAAAATACATGCCATGTCATGTCATTCTCCAACCCACTTCATCCAGAGCAGGGTTGTGGGGGTTGCTGGAGCCAATCCCAGCTAGCATTGGGCACAAGGCAGGAAAAAACCCTGGACAGGTCGCCAGTCCATCACACACACGCACACACACACACACACACACTTAGGTCAAATTAATGTTGCAAAGTCACCTAACCTTTTTGGACTGTGTGAGGAAACGGAAGGACAACAGAAAATATATAAAATCTGAAAAAAAATAAAATAAAAATGGTGATAAAATATAGAAGTACAGACAAATACAGAACCTTACATAACATACATAAAATGAACTTCGAAAAGTCTGTCAAAGATTAGCAGGAGATTAGTTTAAAAAAATGGACCAATAAATGAAAAAATACGTGACAAACTGACGTCATGCATTTGGAGGTTCTTGAACTTGTACACTAAAGGGTAGTTGTCTCATGGGTTTTCTAACTAATTATTCACCTCATGCTTTAAGGGTGATGTACGTATGTTATATTGTTATATATATCCTCAATATATAATATTGATATATAATATTGTTGATCCGAACCATGCAGAGAGGGCATTGCTTAGATCAGCTTGGGTAGGGAACTCTGCCATGGGTGTGGGATGGGGTAGGGTGGGGGTAGAGGGGGCAGCCTTCATTTTTCAGGCCCTATAAAAATTCCCTTAACATAATTCAATATCAACATACCATTAGAGCAATTCTAAAGAGAGCAGACCATTCAGCCCAACAAACTTATTGATCCCATTCTCCAGCTTGTCCAAAATAACATCTAGTCGACATTTGAAGGTACCTAAAGTCTTACTTTCCAAAGCACAGCTTGGTCATCTTTTTCAGATGTCTGTGGTTCTTTGCATGAAGAAAAACTTTCAAACATTCATGCACAATCTGCCCTTAACAAGTTTCTAACCGTGTCCCCATGTTTGTGTTGAACTGGGATTTACTTTGCTAATTCCCTTCATAATGTTAAAAACTTCAATCACATCATCTTTTGGTCTCCATTTTCTTAAAATGAAAAGCTACAGCTTCAGTCTGTCCTTGTACCGCACCATGGAATCCTAAAACCGGAATCAGGAAGAGTGGGCCAGTGCATTAAAGTCTAAGCAACACACAGCTTTCAGAATGGGGTTCGAGCTTATGTGATATCATCAAACTGGAAGTCAGGCGTCATGAAACAGGTTTAGAAGGAGATGTGTGTGTGTCTTCCACAGGTAGCCTGAAGGTTCAGCTTGTAACGGCCGACTTCCTTCCCAGCCGGCAGCCACACTACCAGGACCTGTGGCCTGGATGAATTACTGAGAATAACCTATTAGTACCAAGCCGTACCTCTAAAAAATAAACATTTTTCCCTCCTACTCAATCGACCATTAAAGACTAGCAAAAGAAAGCAAATAAGTAAAATAAGTGTGGAATATATTAAATACAATACAATGACAAAAATACAAGAATATAAATCCGCGATGTAAAATATATCTATACAGTAGAGTCTCGCTTATCCTACCTTCACTTATCCAACATTCCGTATTATCCGACGCCCCACCGCAAAAAAAAAACAAACAAAAAAAAATACACATCAACTGGCAACAAGAACTGCAAGTTGCGAGCGTGAGCGTAGTCTATTCTTTGTTGCTCCCGACTCTGCCGCAGTTAATTACAGTGGAACCTCAGTTTGCGGTCATAATTCGTTCTGGAAATGTGCTTGCAGTCCAAAGCACTCGTATATCAATGCTAATTTTCCAATAAGAAATAATGGAAACTCAGGTGATTCGTTCCACAACCCAAAACTATTTATATAAAAATGATTAATACAAAATATAAAGTAAAAATACATAAAACAAATTAACCTGGGGCCTTATAAACGGTGCGTACGCACAGAAACGTTGCGTAAGAACTTTTCCACGTTCAAATCGCAATGTATAAAACCTACACTTGCGTAAATCCACGCACTTTTCCACGGTACCTCATGCCTTGTCGTACGCAAGTTCTCCGCTCGGTTTTGCAGACTGGCGGCACCCAGCGTCAAAGCAGTGCTACTGTTCCTGTGTGATTACACCTTATTTTCCTGGCGCGCTTTATAAATACACCGAAACTAACCGCATATTGTTTATTAGTGTAATGCATCTGATTGTAATTAACTTGTAACAATATAATAGTAGAGGGAACAGCCATAGTATTCCAAATACCATAACTGCTTTAGCGTTGTTACTCTCACTTCGTCTTCTTCTTTCAGCTCCTCTTGTTAGGAGTTGCCACAGCGGATCATCTTTTTCAATATTTCTCTCACTGCACCACTCAGAGTATTTTTATCACTGTATCTGAGTGTGAATCACAGCAGCAGCTGATCGGAAAGGGAATTATCGGTATACAGCTTCAAGCACACGCTACCTCAGCCACTGCAAAATGTTTTAAAGCCTTTCCTGTACGGACCTCGCGGTTCAGAAACAGAAACGATATCATTTATAAGGTGAAATTCAGCAAAATATGTTTATTAAATTATACAGATAAAACTTTAACTTCATTTAAATAATCTATATTCTTCACTGGGAGTGTCGTTAAGGATAGAATAATTAAACATGTACTACGAAGATATTTCAATGTTCTTTAAGCGTTTTGAAGAATCGGCTAAGCTTACAGATGGCTTAACTTCTATTACAGAACTGATTGTATGGCGATCGGTTACTTGGGGAAAGAAAAGCACTGACTGCAGTGACGGCTACTCCAATGTATATTGAATATAAAACAGAAAGAGAAAATAACAACACAGCTAAAAACGCAGTGACAAATTTCAGCAAAAGTTAAATGCTTGTGTCATGAGCACGAGGCGGCTATGCAGTGCCCGCAACGGACGTAGCCATCCACTGTGCATAAGCTACCTTACTGACGGGCGGGCGAAGGAGCCACCGATTCTTCCTCTGCCCAGTGCCACCACAAGCCTAGAGCCGCCCGATTGTACTGCTGCAATAAATTATTTCATCAAGTGAAACACATGTTTAATAACGTGCTTTAACTCCTATCATCATGAAAATGACATCACGTATACATCTCAGTATTTTAGTTATTCAGAGAGCTGTAATATCACGAATGTAATGGATTCTGTGTCCAGTTGGAGGAAGAGAGCCGGTTTAAAAGCAAGTAGTGATTCACACACATAGAGCACATAGAAAATCAAATACAAAACAAAGCATTTAACGTGCTACTTTAATTACGATGTGATTTGAGAAACTGGTTAATTAAACAATTTTAAAATGACGTTTATGATGTTCTACTTTAATGACAAAATAAACTACGTGATTAAAGTGGAAATGTCGAGATTGAAGTGGACATTTCGTGCTTTTTCCCCACTGTGTGCCTTTTTTCTCTGTACCCTAATAAGCTTTCATATGACACTCAGACAGTGGGCTTACAACTCGGCTTTTCACGGCGACTTTGATATGTGACTTCTTTTTTATTTCCGGCACTGTGCGATTTGTGAATGTGAGCTTTCAAGTTTCTCCAACACGCTATGTCACTCGATCAACTTCCTTTTGTTGATTATACCACGGTTTATTTGAACAAATAGTATGTTTTTCCTTTGCCTCCACTTGGTATTCGCTGAAATTCTTATATTTTCCCCGTGCTTTTCCCATTGTCTTTTCACAAAAGGCTGCGCTTAAGGGCGATTTATATTGATTTGCATATTCAAATAGGCGTAATTCTGGGAGGAGTAGGGGCGTTACATAAATCGCGTGCACGAGCGTTAGTTTTCACGCTGATCGGGATTTATGTAGCGGAAGAACGTGGAAGTTAGATGCGCACAGATTCCTGCATCTGGATTTTTCTGTGCGTAAACACATTTCGGCTTTTGTGCTTACGCCATGTTATAGTGCGAGTTCTACGCACGGCGTTATACATGAGGCCCCTGCACTTTACCTTTGAAAAGAATCGCGGCTGGTGTGAGTGAGTTTCTAAACTCCTGTGGGATTCCACCCAATGGGACGACATGCGGAAGAGTGTCCCAAAGCAATCGCAGTCTCCCAGCGCTGTAGCAGTTCGATGTAAATGCCAATCCAAAAAGATCGTGGACAGGCTATAAGCGCCTGCCGTTGATGGGTGATACAAGGAATAAGGGACATTATAAATGTGCTGGGCTCAGTATTACTTTCCCCCCGACCCTGCCTGACTGCTGTGTCTGTGTATAGGAGAATGAAAGATCCTGCTACATTAAATAACCTCGCTGTTGCTGTTTCAAGCTTAATAAAGCTGGTGTTGCTACAAGTATCATACATTTACCCTGGCTGTTACAGACTGAAATCAAATGTATGTTTTTATTCTAAAATAGTAACAATAAAATCAGCTGACTTCTCAAAACGGAGTTGTCCAGGATCAAACCCGTGAAGTTTTGATTACCAGTCAAGTGTTGATATCGTTGCGCCACCAAAGCAGTCATAGTAAATGCATGTCAATGTCGCACCCTAACGCGTGTTGTTTTTCTGCAGTTATATTTTTGAATAAAAGCATACTTGTTCCGTTATATTTTCCTTTTGTGAAAGTGTTTCTTTGATATTTGGACTTCAGGCTTCACACATTATAAACTTAATGTCTACATTTTGTCAGTTATTACTAAAACATGAAAAACGTTTCTTTTTAACGATGCGTTTACATAGATCATTGGACACATGGAACACACATGAAATGCGTGTGTTCCAAATAACGATATACTATTTATAAAAGGTTTGATTTTGCTTGACTTTTCACTCTATACCACTCCAAGCAACTGACACGCAGGTAAACAGACTTGAGCTGAGAAAACTGTGCGCCGGTGGGGGATGTGATAGCAGACTGCTTGCTACTCGCTGCTTATCAACACATTTAAAGGACAAAAGATGCTGACGGAGAGGTGAAAAGCGATTTAAGGTGGGACGGATCTATGAGTTTTTTCGTAGGCTCTGGTAATTCTAGTGTTAAGGAGGTTAATGGAAATGCAGCTGGAGGTCATGATTTATCATGGAAAGGATGAATCTCCTTTATCAAATGTGTATAATGTTTAATTCCATGTCACTTCTTTAATTTGTCGGTTCTCAAACAACTCAAAACACAGCTGTGATGCACTTGCACGTAGTATTGCGATCCATTACCTTGTGTCAGCAGTTACTTCAGACTTTGCCCGGGTATGACTTTCACTGTAGCCTTCCTATTTGGAGTGGGCTCTCTTGTTCACCGTGATTACCCAAGCCAAAGAAAAGAACTTGATGTTATGTTTATGTGAGGGTGGGGGGTTCAAATGCTGTTTTTATATCTTATGTACCATGTGTTTTGTGGGTGCATGCCCACAAGGTGGGGCTATGAGCCCATCACTGGCAAGGAACTGTCCTCAGTCCTATAGAAATAGGGGTAACTCACAGTCCTTGCGTTTCATTTGAATATGCCAATAGTGGAAGTGAGTTCTACTGTGTTTTTTTTTTGTTTCCTGGATGTGTGACTGGGACTTAGATGATGGTGTTCACCCCTTCTAATGGGCATTACAATAATTTTTTGGGACTTAGCTCTTGGCGCCTCTCTAGGTCATAACACCTGGTTCTCAGCTCCTGGTGGTGAAAATACAATAAGTATAAAGGCAGTAAAGCAAGCTTTAACACATTCTACTTTTTTTAAACATACTTAAAACAGATTGTGCCATAAACAAAAGCAAAATAAAGTGTGAACACCATACAACCGGGTATTGTTTAGTCTTCCCATGCAGCCCATTTCTTGCTTTGCCTGAAGTGTCGGAAGTAAGTCAGAGCATTCTTGGATTCACTTCTCCCACCTTCTGTCTTTTCTCTCTGCTTCTTCTTACTTCTTTTCTCTCTTCTTCTTCTTCTTCTCATCTCTATTCTCTCAAATCAATCAGCTCTTTTACTGACCTTATAAAGAAAACTCTTTGCCAAAGTTCATAAAACTAAAATCATGTTAACCTAGAAACAGCTTTTGAAACCATACATGGCGTATTGTTGATTTCCCTTATTAGCAAAAAACATTGGCATAGTCGGCAGAATTTGTTGCTAGGATGACGGAGCAACAGAATGTGGTGGCCATTCTTCAGGCCATGGCAACAGAACTCTGTGCACTAATGGTCCAGGCTTGGGAGTAATGGACTCAGGTTGATGAGACAAAGGTACATAGACAAACACGTGTTGCCCAGCAGCAGGAACAATAGGTCTGTCCTACACTTTGCAGGCTGATGATGATGATATTGAGACATACTTTCTGGTATTTGATTGTACAGCTACCCCTCTTAACAGGGAGCATATGGTACCACTCTTGAGGGGACTGGCTAAGCAGGCTTATTACGACCTTGACGAGCACGGTGCTACGGATTTATAACCAACTAAAAGCTGCACCAGCAGGTGAGGACTTGTCAGTAGTGGCGGTTCTACCCAGAGCAGCAGACCAGTTCTCAAGTATTTGAACTCCGTGTCAGAGTTGGGTGGCAGCAGGCGACACTCAACTGGACGAAGGAGAGAAAAGAATTTCATTGTTTGTATGGTTATGGGCTGTGTTTAATTATATAACGTGCTTGGTGGGTTAAAAATCTATAATTTGAACCTGTTACTGTGTTGCATATTATTGGGTCTGGGGTTTGGGCCTTGGTGGTGCTCTCTACTGATTACAACATGCATAACCAAGAAAAATTCCATTGACTTCCATTAGAGCAGAGCTTAATAAACTTTCTATTTAGACAAATCATCAAAATATTCACGTAATTCTTAAGCAATCACAAGTGCATTCACAGACAAGGTACAATTTTCAGTACCCAAGTGACAGGAGAAGCTGTTTCTAATATAACCAGCGGATTCAGTATAGAAAGGAATACAGCATCTTTGTAAAGATCCATTTTTTAAACATGACAAGAAAATTTATTCTCCTTCCTCCAACAGGTGGTTATTAAAAATCAAAGTAATTCAAGTAGAAAGGCTCCCTGGTGGACAGTGCCGACGACAGAGATTTTGTACGCTGGTATCAATGATGTTCATTTTTAATAACCTCAGGTATTGAAGAAAAGCTTCACATCATTGTGCAAAAAACGAAAAATTATCAAGATGGAACTGTGTCTGGCTCTTTACCAAGAGTAAAGATGAGGAAATATAGTTGATGATCTAAAAGACGAAGACTGCATCTAAAATCTGCTTCCTTGAGAAGGAACTGCCATGAGGTGCTAAGTGTGCTGCAGTAGCATGTTACTTTGTTTTATTTTATTATGTGAGATCACATTTAGTGTACAGTATAAGGTAAACTGCTATAACTTTTCAGTGCTTATTGCATAAACAGTGCCACTCTGTGTGCTCATATACTCTGTGTACTATAGCAGAAATTGAATTGTGGGATGGTGAATAAAGTGAAAACTGATGGGATTTGGTTGGCTGGAATAGCCAGTTTATGGATGGGGTCTGCGTAAATGCAGCAGTGAGGTACATTTTTCTTTAAGCCACATCAGAAAAAGTGCCGCCTTGCACAGCAATGATTTGATTTCATCATATTTTTACTTGCTGCGGTGGACTAGCGCCCTGTCCGGGGTTTGTTTCCTGCCTTGCACCCTGTGTTGGCTGGGATTCGATCCAGCAGACCCCCGTGACCCTGTAGTGAGGATATAGTGGGTTGGATAATGGATGGACGGATATTTTTACTTTGATGATGGCCCTGTTTTGTGGCAGTCCTCACACTATTGGAGAAAGCAGCTCAAAATTCAAATCTACCTGAACAAAATTATGACTGTGGGAGGACGAGAGCTGTAGTTTTTGGGATGGGATGTAATGTGCATTATGGTTAATTGAGTTAATCATTCATATGCTGTAATGACTAAAATCGCTACTATTTGTTTTTATCAATAAAGATTTTTAATCCATCCATCCATTATCCAACCCGCTATATCCTAACTACAGGGTCACGGGGGTCTGCTGGAGCAACTCCCAGCCAACACAGGGAGCAAGGCAGGAAACAAATCCCTGGCGCCAACCCACCGCAGGGCACACACCTAACCTGCATGTCTTTGGAAGGAAACCTGAGCACCCGGAGGAAACACACAGACACGGGGAAAACATGCAAACTCCACGCAGGGAGGACCCGGGAAGCGAACCCGGGTCTCCTAACTGCGAGGCAGCAGCGCTACCCACTGCGCCACCGTGCTGCCAAGATTTTTAATGAATACAGAAATGTAATTTATTGCATTGCATAATATACAGTTCTGGGAATCGAAAATGGAATCAAATTTGAATACTTAGTATCATATCAAATTTTGAAATACTGGTATCGGGACAGCCCAACACTTAATCACACACACAAAAAGACAAGAAACATAAATCTAGAATCAGCACCTTTAAACAAAAGCAGGGGTTCAAAACCAGAAACTCAAAATCTGAAGCAAAAAAGCAAGATGCAAAAACAAGAGTGCAGTGCAGAGGCTGTTAGTCCCTCTTCAGCTTTGGCCTAAAGGAGAAGTTTGGTGTTTTTCAAGTCAAATATATTTCTTCACAAACATCTTATATATAAACGTCTACACATGGAAGTGTGTGTGTGTGTCTGTCCGGACTCCACCTTCGAGGAAACAGAATATTAATGCACAAGCGCTGCAAGCATGTCGGCAAAACAAAGCCTCCTAGGAGAGAGATGCCCAGAGTAGTTCCTTTCAATTACCTGACATGTCTACATTAAAAAAAACTTTCTGACAATTTCAATTGTTTCTAGGACGCCGGGCTTTTTACAGCACGGTTTTACACAGCTACTAGTTTATATGCCTTTGCCACACCAAACTGTGTGCTAAAAGCGAAGTGTTTTCTATGAAGTTTAAAAAAATGTGGAGTCTGTCTCTGTGTTTTATGATTGGAAGCACAAATGGAAAACAAAAGTCTTAAAACTTACTGAACAAGTTCTTTTTTGAGCCAAGAAAGTTAGCAAGCATTGATTTGCATCTTGAGATTACACACGCATACATTGTAAAATAGCTTATCAGTATTTAAACAAAAAAAAAACCACAAAATATTATGAGATTCAGCTATTTTATTTTTTTTCTATTTTATTGAATTTATTAAGCATTCTATCCAAACAAGTCAGACTTGATGAAACTAAATTCGAATCAACACCCACCCATGAGAAAGGGAGGAAGTCCAACAACCAGAGTAAAACTGTTGAGAGTCTTTTCCCCCTATATACATGCTTATTCTAAAATATTATTGATTAGGTTTTAAAAGAGTTTTGATCAGATCATCTAAGTGAGAGTTTGATTTTTTCCAATTTGAAGTAGTATATAATAACATCAGCTACCCACTGACTTAACAAAGGTGGGCTAGGATTCTTCCAGTTGAGCAAGATAAGTCTACGTGCCAATAGTAAAGTAAAGGCAATGACAGTTTGTTTGTCCTTCTCCGCTTTAAGCCCATCTAGAAGTACACCGAACAAAGCTGTTAATGGGTTAGGAGGGATTGTGACACCAAGGCTATCTGATAGGCATTGAAAAATGTTCATCCAGAATGATGTTCATTGGGTGCAGGCCCAAAACATGTGGCCGAATGAGGCTGGAGCTCGATTGCAACGTTCACAGGTTGGACCTTGCCCTGGAAAGTGAGAGAGATTTTAAGTCTAATAATTGAATGCTTTGCGCATATGGAGTTAGAGTGAATTCTGTGCGTGGCTGTCTTCCACTCCGTTTCTGACGTGTTGAGTAAGAGATCCTTTTCCCACTGTACTCTGGTATCTTTAAAACGAAGGGACTTTAAAATGTTTTTTACATATTATATGCTGCCCTCTGTGGTGGGTTGGCACCCTGCCCAGGATTGGTTCCTGCCTTGTGCCCTGTGTTGGCTGGGATTGGCTCCAGCAGACCCCCGTGACCCTGTTCGGATTCAGCGGGTTAGAAAATGGATGGATGGATGGATATATGCTGCCCGAGTCCTGAAGACTGATAAATATTTCTTCCGGAATAGAAGTAGGTGGGAGGTGAGGAAAATTGGGCAGATTTTCTTTAGCAAAGTTTTTAATTTGGAAATAGTGGAAAAATTGTGAAGCTAAATTTGAAGTAGTCTTTAAATGTGTGCATTATATTTTTATGGTCAATGATTTTGCTTCTGTCTGTCTTGGTAATTACTGGTATTGCACCACAAACTTCCTGCTTGTGGGTTTGTTGAGCTTCATAGTAATGATGTTGCGATTTGAAAATGAGTTGTTCCATTTCTTTTGTTGTGAAGAGGTTGAGTTCTGAACGCAAAGCCTTCTTTTCTGATAAAGCGCCTCATTTGCGAACCTGGCATATTCTTGATCTATTATGGTAATTTCACTGATTAAATCTGATGCTTTATTGGTTTCCAATTTATTTTTGTGGGAGAGATGAAATAATCTGTCCTTTAAAAATGCCTTCAGAGTTTCCCAGAGTATTCCTACAGAGACCTCTGTGTATATATTTGTAAAACAAAAATCAATTTGCTTGGATATAAACTCCGTACAGTTCTCATCAGCTAATAAAAGTAGGCTAAGACGGCGGCAGTGAGATGAGTATGTGGAGTATAATGATTTGAGCTCCATGATCAAAGGGGTGTGGTCAGAGGTAACAATAGCATCGTACTTGCAAGATTTGATTGTGGATAAAAAATTGTTATCTATAAAGAAATAATCAATTCTTGAGTAACAGTGTGATGTATTGGTAAGAAGAAGGAATATCCTCTTGAGTTTGGATTCAACAATCTCCAAGGGTCTGATAAGTGGTGATCAGTTACAAACTGTGTAATTGTTTTTGCAGTGTTAGATGTAATTGCCCCTGTGGCAGAAGACCTATCCAGGTCTGGATTTAAAACACAATTTAAAGCACAAAAAGTCTCTGTCCATTATAATTTTATGAGTGTTCACATTAGGAATGGATGCAAATACATTTTAGATGAAGTGTCTATCATCTACATTTATCAAAATTACTTTACAGTTAAATAAATTACCCATGACGATCACATACTACATCTGATACTACAAATGAAATTGTTCTCTGTATAAGAATTCCCACACCTCTAGTTTTCTTTGTATAGCTGGAGTAGAATATTTGACCAGGCCAATCTCTTTGCAACCAAAACTGATCCTTGCTTAATAAGTGAGCCTCATGCAAAAATACGGTCTTGGCGTTTAGACGTGTTAGGTGAGAGAATACTTTCTTTCTCTTTAATTTGTGATTGGGACCTTTGACATTCCAGCTCACAAAGGTCACTGATTGATCATAGAGACATTGCTTCTGAACGTTTGTTGATATTTTGTAGTCTTACAGAGTAATTTAGTACATAAATACGTAAGATAGCTTTGACGTTAATTTCCAATTTTTCCAGGAGTTATTGCTATGAAGCCAATTGTTGCGTTGGCACTCACAATTGTAAGGGTTAAAAGGATAGATTAGAAATAAGTTGCTCTCTTTCTCTCTGCCAACCCCATATTTCCTAGTCCTCTGACATAGCTAGAGACAGAGCAGGTCCAAAACAAAACAAGCCCCCCAGCAGAGGTGTAGAATAATTAAACTAGAGATATCTACTATACAGTTCAAATACAATAAACATAGAGTATGATCTGAAACACTCCTGAAAGAGTAAACCCAGGGAATGATGTTTAACAGTCCCCCCCTTTGGAGAAAAAAAAATACAATTGTAATTAAAATGTAAAAATAGCCAAGAAGTAAATAGAATGTATAATTATGGCAAAAATCACATTGCAAATGGACTCAATAGCAGGTAAGATCTTCTTTGCTTTGCGGGACACAATATGACTCACAATCGTATTTCAAAAAGTGCTGGGATCAATTTTCTTAACTCTTTTTCTGTTTCCTCCGGAGAATTAAAAATGTAGAACTTGCCTTAAATATCCACTTTCAATTTTCAATTTAGCAAGATACAAGAGGCTGTATCGGATTTCAGCTTTCTGTTAGCGCTGTTAAATGCGACACATTTAGCAGCTGTTGAAGTTAAGAAATCAGGGAAAATACGAATGTGGTTAATTTACAATCTCTTATTTCATTCTGAGAAGTGACATCATATTTAAATTTAGATTGTAATTTGTCAAAACATTCAATCCACGTATGTAGTAAGCTGCTAATATCTCAGACTTACATGGTTTTCAGGGATACCTTCAATTCTGATATTATTCCAGTGCAGCTAGTCTGTCTCCAAGCAATTTGCATTCAGAATTTGCAGCCATTGTTTTTCCATCAGCAGTAGATGTTCAAATATTTCAATACGACTCATGAACATTTGCTTAACGTCTTCAAACTGAGCACCAAGTGCTATAAATTTATTACCAAACTTAGTGGAATTATCCTGTATTTTTCCTCAATATTTTGTAGCATACCTTAAAAGGTTGCCTCAAAGACAGTACAGTTGAACCTCTGGTCGTAACCCGATTTGGTCGTGAACCGAAGCAATTTCCCCCCCATAGGATTGTATGTAAATACTATTAATCTGTTCCAGACTATACGAACTGTATGTAAATATATATTTTTTAAGATTTTTAAGCACAAATATAGTTAATTACACCATAGAATGCACAGTTAATAGTAAACTAATGTAAAAACGTTGAATAACACTGACACAAACACCCAGGCTCTCTGCTCAGCTACACGCGCCCTCTCTCTCAGCAGCACGCCAGCCCGCTCTTTCTCTCTTTCTCTCTCTCTCTCTCTGTAACATTGCAGCAGTTCGTGCTATAGCCTTGCAAGCTGATCGCTGTATAAACACTTTTTTGAATGAGTTTTAAGCACAGGGGGGAAAAAAGGAATATTTGAACAAATCCGAACTTTATTTAAAAGCCAACCACAAGCAACCAAGAAAGTAACATTACAGGAGTTTACGCTAATAGCCTTGCAACCGATCGCTGTATAAACAATTTTTTTTTTAATGAGTTTTAAGCACAGGAGAAAAAAATGAACATTTGAAAAAAGTGAAAAGTAACACTGCAACAATTCACGCTACGAACCGAAAAATGAACATTGGAAAAATCCGTAATACAAAAACTATAAACCACCAAGAAAACTAACCTTGCATGAGTCGAGTTCTGGCATGAAGTGAGGAGGAACTGGGTGGAGAGGAGGGAGAGTCTGGCTTCGCAATGGAGGGATGTTTTCCTTCAGGTGTTTTCTCTCTTGTGATTCCTTGGTTTTCTGGTGTTTTTAGCTGTTTAGCTGGTGGGAGTGAAAGCCTCATGCAGCCATTCCAAAAACAAAGACCTTGTGACCCAACCCTTCGTGTTTGCCCTCCACATTACTGCCATTCTGGCTTTGTTTACATTGTGCTGCTTGAAAGCCCGAGGGTTCTCAAATTGGTAAAGGAGTAAACTGGTAAACAGTTTTTCCACCTCTTCCAGCACTTGAAGCCTCTGCCTGGTTAACACTGTAACTCCTTTTGCAATATCAACTGCTTTAATAGATTATTTCTGCTTTAGAATAGTCGAAATCGTAGGTTTTGACTTCTTGTACTCGGCGGCAAGATCAGTAACACGAACGCCACACTCAAACTTTTCAATAATTTCTTTCTTTACTTCGATTTCAATTTTCTGCAAAACTTTCTTCTCACCACTCTTCACTTGCTTAGAAGCCATAGCTAACTGCAAAAGCACACGAAATACTGTAGAGCACAAAGAGAGCTCAAGTAAAGCACGCACATCTGATTGAGAACAATAAACAGGGAGCAGCTCAACACGTGCTTAAATACAGTAATCGGCACGTAAGAACTAGAAGGGAAATGAAATAGAGCACAAAGAGTTCACAGCGAAAGCATGCACGCATGTGCAAGCACGCACGTCTGACCGAGAGCAATGCAACACGTGTGGAAATCATCAGCGCGCACAAACCGAAAGGGCAACTGGCTTGTTCGTATACCGAGTTGTACGTGAACCGAGACATTCGTGAACCGAGGTTCCACTGTACTCAAATGTTTCTCCTGCTCTTTAATATTTACATAACATAATTTATATAACATTTGTCTTCTTTATGTCCTTTATATCCTTCCTTATATCATTTGTAACCTTCTTTATATTACACTACAGCCACTTTAAAAGAAGATCAGCTGTACCCGCTACCTCAGTGCTTGGCTTTCTCCACAACAACCTTTCCCTCCTCAGAGACGTGGTTCCTTCTCAAAAGAAAATCACACTAAACTAAAATTTATCAGAGAACTCGTCTCATGTAGGCTGCTGCTATCACACAAGCAAATTGAAATTAGATGTTTACCTCAAGAAAAATAGCTCTGGAATGATTATTATAAAATGATTATTTCCAGATTTCTTTTGTTGTTACAAACGGATGTTAGAAACACAAAAGAGACATGTTTTCTTATATCTAAATTTTTTTAGGCTGTTTTTTCTTGGCCATTCTCTGTATTTCATGGCTTCCACTATAAAACACCAGGACAGGCTCTGTACTGTATTTTAAAAAAATGTACAGAACATTGTTAACTTTAGAACATCATTTTAGGTGGCAAATGCATATACTGCATATCAAGCTGGTGAAGAAATAATATTGGCTTGAAAAATACCCAACTTATCCTTTAAGTACTGCTAGGGCCAGCAACTCTGAGGCCTAATAAGGTGGCCCTGCCTTCTTAGGTTCCACAAACAAGAGGCAGAATAGATAACAGTCAGTCATTGTCCAACCCCCTATATCCTAACACACGGTCACGGGGGTCTGCTGAGGCCAATCCCAGCCAATACAGGGCGCAAGGCAGGAAACAAACCCCGGGTAGGATGCCAGCCCTCCGCAGGACACACACACACACACCAAGCACACACTGGGGACAATTTAGAATTGCCAATGCACTTAACCTGCATGTCTTTGGACTGTGGGAGGAAACCCACGCAGACACAGAGAGAACATGCAAACTCCACACAGGGAGGACCCAGGAAGCCACCATGCCGCCCCACCATATTAATAAAATGATATCATACAAAAAACATCATGATATAAAAAAATATATTTAAAATAATAAGAAAAAGATTAAATAACCAAAAAAAAAAAACTTAAGCCAGGGCAACAACCCTGGTTGAACAATTAATAATGTGGTGATCAAAAAGAAAGCATTTACATTTCGTACTTAACTGCCTTAACTTCATTAAATATTTAAGATAAAGTTATATGAATAGGACACAGAATTCTCCATTTTTGTGGTGTCACACGCACGTGATTAGGAGACAACTAAAGGGCCTGAATAAAAGTAATTCCACGCATGACCAGGGGGCGGTGAAGTGCATTGATTCTCTCTCTCAATTCTTTACAGACCATTCTCGGGAAATCCCGCCCGGTTCCGGGGCAGCCAATGACATCACTTTCAGGTCCAGCCCTGATGACGTCACTAACTCTACTTGCATTTAAAGCTCGCCATTTGAAGACAGCAAGTCAGTTCTGCTTTGGACTCAGTCATGTGAACATGTCTGTTCTTTTTTGATCAATTTTGCAGACGGGAAATATTATACAGGTGGCTGCCCCAAACCTTTCCAATGACTCTTTGTCTTTCTCGTGACCTTGGAAACACTAACATTAGAATTACCAGAGCCAACGAAAATAACATAAATGAACTGTAAATATACAGTATGGCATTTCTAAAAGTTAGCTTTTTTACAGTCTTATTCTCTCAGTCACGTTCACGCTCTCCTCGCCCCCCCCCCCTTTTGATCTTACTCTAACAGCGCCAGTAGAAATCCCCCGCAAAACCACCCCCAAAATCTGACGCTGTTCATTTTCAAATAATACTTCATTACTGCGACAATGTTTTCTGATTGATACTATTTACTGTAGGTCATAAAAATGTCACATATATTTGTCTTTCTTTTTTTCTCCGTGTTGCATTGGCATCGTACATCAGAAGGCGTGAGCTTATTCAGTGTGGTAGGAGCATGCAGGTGGCCAGTTGCTTGTGCTACAACAAGCTTGACTTGGCAGTGACCAACGCACATGTACTATACAAGTCATGCACATGGACCACTGAGAAAAGAGGAGTGTTCATGGCTCACCTTGCAGAGAAGCTTCATCGTCGCTTCTTGCAAGAAAAGGTGATGGATAAAGCAAAAGAGGATGCAACATCGACAAGCTTCTGTTCCAAGACCTCCGCTCCCCCCAGCCCCTTCAGTGTAATAGTAACCACAACATAGAGAGAAGTGTGTACATTGCAACAGGTACACGTCGTAAATGTAAAAAGGACGGCGCTTGGTTGTATGTGAACTGTTAACATTTGAATTTGATGATTGCCTATAGCGTGGAACTGACCTCTCTGTACTATTCTTTCCTCTGCATGTCTTGGAGTACAAAAGAAACAACCCCATGTGCCCAAAAGTGGACAC
This sequence comes from Polypterus senegalus, assembly GCF_016835505.1. Lineage (NCBI taxonomy): Eukaryota > Metazoa > Chordata > Cladistia > Polypteriformes > Polypteridae > Polypterus > Polypterus senegalus. The sequence continues at coordinate 158,742,422 of NC_053156.1, read as the reverse complement.
TGGCAAGATCGGGGAAAAAAAGTACGTGGTTACTGATTACACGTGCAAGAAAGAGTGCAAAAGAATATGAATAATGTTGCATCAGTGAAACAATGTTTTCCGAGATGTACTATACAGGTCATAAAATGAGTTTTTCCAAATATCATATATACCTTTGTCTCTGTTTTTTGTCAGTGGTAGCTTTGACATCATGGACCATAAGGTGCATACTAATTCAACGTGAGCAGCAACACTCAATAAAACTGAATAAAAAAAAATTCAAGTGAAGCTGAGATACGAAGAAGGCAGATTCATCAGCATTTGTGTGTCAGCTTTTATCCCTCCAAATAAGAGAATTTTCAGTTCCATTGTCTCAAAACACCACTCACATCTAGTCATTCCCAGTTTCAAATAAAAACTAACAGTGTGAGATCTGGGGTGGGGGAATGCTGTATCATGATCGTGACTGAGAGAATAAAAGTAGAAAAAAAAAAAAACACTAACTTTTACAAGTACTATAAATTTGCACCGGCTTTTACAGACACAAATCAAATGTATGTTTTTATTGTATAATATTAACAATAAGAGCAGCTCCCTACTCAAAATGGTAAATTTGCCAGGGAGCTGGTTTCAAACTCACGACCTCCGGATTATAAGTCTGCAGGTCTTACCGCTACATCACGGAAGCTGTTGTATTGTACTTGCACCTTTTGTGAAGTGTTTATTTGATATTTGGCCAACAGCCTTCACATATTATACAGTTTGTGTCTGTATAATAGACATCCCAGGCCCAGGCAGCTTATCTTGATTTAGATCAGGCTGTTGCAGTGAATGTGTCTTCAGTGTCCAAGCAGAAGGTTTCCTCTCTCCCTCCCTCTTGGGTGCTCTGTCCTTTATGCCTAAAGTTCCACGTAAGGTTTAGGCCCTCATGAGATTACAAAATTTAAATCATTTTGTCATTTACTACTAAAACATGAAAAACATTTCTGTTTTAACGATGTGTTTACATAGATTGTTGTAGACACAAAACACACATCAAATTATTTCCTTTTACAATTCTGGGTAGTTCACTCCCAGATAATCAATCAAGGCAGGAACTGGGAGAACTTCTTGCCCGTTCTGAGGCAGCGGGTATGGAGGGGTGGTATAGCAGTCTGCTTGCTGCTTGGGCTTATCGACACATTTAGACGCATGTCAAGTAAAAATCATCTATCCATCTACCATCTTCTATTAAAATCCATCTACTATTAGTAGCAAAGACTTTATGTTTTTCTTTATTAATGGAGTAGATATCAAGAGATGCACACTGCACAGTCAGAATTTCGGGTCAGAACATCCACATGGGTGTCCCTGGATGTCCCCTAGATACTGGTACACAATACTGTCTTCCATGCTCTTAGTAGCTAATTTTGTGGGAAAGAAATGGCTATCTACCCACACAAGGTGCCATGTATTTATTTTATTAACTGGGTCCCTCAAGACGTACAAAGTATAGAAATGTACAGCAAAGCAACGTTTTTTTTTTTAAAATAGGATCATGCTGGTAAAAAAAACACAGAACAAGAATATAAATGAAATGTAAGAAATAGCAAAATCATGTATAAGACCCTAATAAAAATACAACTTTATTTCAAAGGCAAAAAACTTAATAACAATACTTTCCATAAGAATAGGGATGCTGAAAAATACCATCAAAGGAGACATCTGTGCAATGGAGGGATGAAGAAGGCTCGTCGCCCAGGCAGCTTATCTTGACTCAGGTCAGGCTGTTGCAGTGAATGCGTCTTCGGTGTCCAGACAGAACGTTTCCTCTCTCCCTCCCTCTTGGGTACTCTGTCCTTTATGCCTAAAGTTCCACGTAAGGTTCAGGCCCTCATGAGATTACATATTTTAAGGAGTTAGGAGGAAGAGCTCAAAATATGCCAAAACTATGAAATAGCCCAGAAAGCATACCATAATGGTTTATAACTACATTACATACTCTAGGTTACTATAGTTGTCTTCATTTCTTTCTCTTTGATTATGATTCATTGAAAACACAAATGGGAGCAAAAGAAAAAGAGCAAATACATTTGTTAATCATTTATTATACATAGGTATAATTGTACCGTTTTTTTTTGTTACACAGATTAAGAAAGTAGTTAAGGAAATTTCAGTGGTAGAAATAGCAGCATATTACATATTATACACAAGAGCAACTAGCTCTTCGAGATGTGGGTATTCCCAAATTTCAGATAAGCCTGGTTTCTTTTAAATCAATTATTACTTGAGTAGTAATAACAGAAAAACGCTGTACAGTAACTATATTTGTTACATATAGATAGTAAATTCTACATTCAAAATCATTGAGTGCACCATAATGTTATAGAAGGTTCATTAGAAAACAACATTAATGGAAACTTTTTCTTTTTTAAAACACAGATAATGTAGAAAATGGTAACATAAAAAAGAATGCAGTTTCAGTAAGAAAATAGGGGAATGTTCTTAGATTACTGTACATTCTAAAATGTTTTTAGGTATTAGGATAAGACACGTGCACTTGCTAGTTTACCATATTTTCACATCCTGTAACATGATATCTCCGTTTATTTCCAGTTGGTTGATGCTCTCCAGGCTCTTCACTCTATGTTTATAATCAAGCAGGTGTACTCCATTTACAGCAACTTTATATTGATCTGTATCACAATAAATGATGATCTAAAATAAAAAGAAAAGTCGCTCATTTATGGAATAATTTAAGGTATGGTGTTTCAGAAAAAAAAGAAAAAACACACACACACACACACACACATATATACATATATACAGTATATAATTCACTAAGGGCACGCAAGACAGTGAGCGCAAGCAAGACAGAGTTCCGCCCGCCAACTCTAAGACCATGGGATACGCTCAACAAAGCCCCGCCCGTGAACTCTAAATCTCCTACCACATCTTTTATTGTATAATATTAACAATAAGAGCAGCTCCCTACTCAAAATGGTAAATTTGCCAGGGAGCTGGTTTCAAACTCACGACCTCCGGATTATAAGTCTGCAGGTCTTACCGCTACATCACGGAAGCTGTTGTATTGTACTTGCACCTTTTGTGAAGTGTTTATTTGATATTTGGCCAACAGCCTTCACATATTATACAGTTTGTGTCTGTATAATAGACATCCCAGGCCCAGGCAGCTTATCTTGATTTAGATCAGGCTGTTGCAGTGAATGTGTCTTCAGTGTCCAAGCAGAAGGTTTCCTCTCTCCCTCCCTCTTGGGTGCTCTGTCCTTTATGCCTAAAGTTCCACGTAAGGTTTAGGCCCTCATGAGATTACAAAATTTAAATCATTTTGTCATTTACTACTAAAACATGAAAAACATTTCTGTTTTAACGATGTGTTTACATAGATTGTTGTAGACACAAAACACACATCAAATTATTTCCTTTTACAATTCTGGGTAGTTCACTCCCAGATAATCAATCAAGGCAGGAACTGGGAGAACTTCTTGCCCGTTCTGAGGCAGCGGGTATGGAGGGGTGGTATAGCAGTCTGCTTGCTGCTTGGGCTTATCGACACATTTAGACGCATGTCAAGTAAAAATCATCTATCCATCTACCATCTTCTATTAAAATCCATCTACTATTAGTAGCAAAGACTTTATGTTTTTCTTTATTAATGGAGTAGATATCAAGAGATGCACACTGCACAGTCAGAATTTCGGGTCAGAACATCCACATGGGTGTCCCTGGATGTCCCCTAGATACTGGTACACAATACTGTCTTCCATGCTCTTAGTAGCTAATTTTGTGGGAAAGAAATGGCTATCTACCCACACAAGGTGCCATGTATTTATTTTATTAACTGGGTCCCTCAAGGCGTACAAAGTATAGAAATGTACAGCAAAGCAACGTTTTTTTTTTAAAATAGGATCATGCTGGTAAAAAAAACACAGAACAAGAATATAAATGAAATGTAAGAAATAGCAAAATCATGTATAAGACCCTAATAAAAATACAACTTTATTTCAAAGGCAAAAAACTTAATAACAATACTTTCCATAAGAATAGGGATGCTGAAAAATACCATCAAAGGAGACATCTGTGCAATGGAGGGATGAAGAAGGCTCGTCGCCCAGGCAGCTTATCTTGACTCAGGTCAGGCTGTTGCAGTGAATGCGTCTTCGGTGTCCAGACAGAACGTTTCCTCTCTCCCTCCCTCTTGGGTACTCTGTCCTTTATGCCTAAAGTTCCACGTAAGGTTCAGGCCCTCATGAGATTACATATTTTAAGGAGTTAGGAGGAAGAGCTCAAAATATGCCAAAACTATGAAATAGCCCAGAAAGCATACCATAATGGTTTATAACTACATTACATACTCTAGGTTACTATAGTTGTCTTCATTTCTTTCTCTTTGATTATGATTCATTGAAAACACAAATGGGAGCAAAAGAAAAAGAGCAAATACATTTGTTAATCATTTATTATACATAGGTATAATTGTACCGTTTTTTTTTGTTACACAGATTAAGAAAGTAGTTAAGGAAATTTCAGTGGTAGAAATAGCAGCATATTACATATTATACACAAGAGCAACTAGCTCTTCGAGATGTGGGTATTCCCAAATTTCAGATAAGCCTGGTTTCTTTTAAATCAATTATTACTTGAGTAGTAATAACAGAAAAACGCTGTACAGTAACTATATTTGTTACATATAGATAGTAAATTCTACATTCAAAATCATTGAGTGCACCATAATGTTATAGAAGGTTCATTAGAAAACAACATTAATGGAAACTTTTTCTTTTTTAAAACACAGATAATGTAGAAAATGGTAACATAAAAAAGAATGCAGTTTCAGTAAGAAAATAGGGGAATGTTCTTAGATTACTGTACATTCTAAAATGTTTTTAGGTATTAGGATAAGACACGTGCACTTGCTAGTTTACCATATTTTCACATCCTGTAACATGATATCTCCGTTTATTTCCAGTTGGTTGATGCTCTCCAGGCTCTTCACTCTATGTTTATAATCAAGCAGGTGTACTCCATTTACAGCAACTTTATATTGATCAGTATCACAATAAATGATGATCTAAAATAAAAAGAAAAGTCGCTCATTTATGGAATAATTTAAGGTATGGTGTTTCAGAAAAAAAAGAAAAAACACACACACACACACACACACATATATACATATATACAGTATATAATTCACTAAGGGCACGCAAGACAGTGAGCGCAAGCAAGACAGAGTTCCGCCCGCCAACTCTAAGACCATGGGATACGCTCAACAAAGCCCCGCCCGTGAACTCTAAATCTCCTACCACATCATGGGATATGCACGACAGAGCAACGCACGACAACTGCAACAGTCCTCCCGAGTCCAACGTCGCTCTCGAGGCATGCAACAACTCACCAAACACAGCCTCAGTTGCTTTCATCTGTGCAAAAGTCCACATGCACCTCTGAACCACGTTGACTTTACACCGCACGCAAGACAGAGCCACGATCGCCAACTCACAGAGCCCCACCCGCCAACTCTAACTAAGGGCAAGCAAGAAAGAGAGCCCCGCTCACCAACTCTAAGACCATGGGATACGCACGTATTTAGTGTATAAATGGATATGAATAATTGCATGTAAACGATTCGCTAAAATCTGTTGTATGTAAACGATACTGTTTAAAACGTTATTGTTTTTTCATCAGAAAACCCAGTTTCCACATCTACCTGTATTAGTTTAAATGGCACTTTTACCACTCGCAATCGGGCGGGCGTGCTGACTTATCGTGTCGAATGGGCAACTCAGTGAATGCGAAGTCTATCTATATATGTCTATGTTTTCCATAGCCTGCTACAGGAAGGTACTCTCTCGACCACTGGCACTGGTTTCGCTCCTTGCTATTTTCGTTATACTGTGATGGTGGTTTCCTAAGACTTTGTTATACTGAATTCCTTTCTCACCATTTTCCGTTCTTATTCTTACGCCGCCGTATGCTATGGTGGGCTTCGGCTAGTATTACCTAAAAGATGAACAAACTCCCTGCCAAAGCAGAATATTACTAACATTAACCAACAAAATGTACCTGCTGAAATGGATCACTAGATCCACAGCAACACTGGATTATGAACATTTTGGACAGAAGAACTGTAATGCTCTGTATAAATGCATACACACTCATTACAGTGACTCATTCATTGCAATGTACATCAATTTTGTTTTTGTCTCTTCCAAAATTAAAAAGGGGACAGAAGAATTTACGCTAGTAGGCATAAATACACTTGAAGCAGATGATTTTCCTACTTAGGTTTAAGTGTGCAGATATAAGACAACCGTTATTAACCTGAACAGTATCAATGACCCCAAGTTTTATAAATACTCTGACAATTAGTATTAGTTGCATGAATATATATGGAGTTGCCAGGAAACATTGCAAGGTGCTGTCTTTGATGGTATAGAAAGGTGAAGAGAACAATCTTATATATAAACGTCTACGCGTGGAAGTTTGTGTGTCTGTCCGGCCCGGAAGTGAGAGGTGGAGTCGGGGTAAGAGCTCCACCTTCGGTGATACACAAGAGAGGCAGGCATGTCGGCAAAGCAGAACCTCTGAAGAGACAGTCACTCACTTAGTTGCTGTGTGACCCTCTACAGCAATTTCTTTCCAAAAATAAATCTCCTCAGTGACTGGACTTAGCAAAACTATCATACCTGTGCAACATGACAGAACACTAGTCTGTCCACAGCATCTGGCTTCAGAGTAGCATGGTTACATGTCACAACATTTCCTTCTGTGTTGAAAGTGCTCTAAGTAGGGCTGCTTGAGGCAGGGGTGCATAGGTACTTTTTTCAAGTTTCCCCAATTTGGGCAAATGCTCTTCTTGTGTTTTCCAACACTCAAGTGGATTTATATGACTGCCCACCTCAGGTATCAAAGTAGCTATTGACCTCTTTATCAATGGCAGTGTGCAGAGGCTGACCTTCTCTGAATTCCTGTATTTTTTTTAAATTGCTACATAAAAACGTTTTTTCTTTTTTGCTCCCTCCCTAGTGTCATTACCTGCTCAAACCTATGTAGCCACAGGACGAGCTGAAGCAGTTGAGGGGCTTGGGGTAGGGTTGTCTTTCTCTGTCTCCATACCCATGAGTTCTGTCATAGCTGCTATTGTAATGGCTTTGATCCTGTCATTATTATTGTAGCGGGTTTTGTTAAATTGAACTGTTAATGTATCTCTATATCATTACAGTTCACTGGCTGTGTAAGCCTGTACTTGTAAAAAGCCCGGGTTCCTAGAAACTATTGAAATTGTCAGTGCACTTCTGGACCGGACAGACAGACACACACACACACACTTCCACGCGCAGGCGTTTATATATAAGATGGGCTTCGAACCAGGTTAACACCAAAGTGTTAAACAGAAGACAGCAAAAAGAAACTCATTCTAAATTACAATAACTTAGTATTTTGGAGTTTACGTAGCATTTAATGAACCAATCATTTCGAGAGGAAAACAAAGAAGTGCTTTGGCAGATCTCACCACAGCAGCAAAAAAGATGGGATGGGGCAACAAACTCCAAGCAGTCCACATCTAACTATGCAAACGCAAATAATGTTACATGGGTGGGTCTGAAATCCTAACCTCGCCCGTGTATGTGCACGCTCCTCAGAACTCTGCACCTCGCTCCCCTGCACTCCGCCCCATCCCTCAACCCACAGCAAGGACTTTCTCCGACTATGCACTGACTTTCAACGTGCAGTGGTCTATCCTGTTCGGTTACATGAAACAGTGAATGCGCAGACTCTCAAGGTGTGCTTTTGATTGTTTTTTGCAACGCTAAGTCCTCTATCAGGAGAAGTTCCGCCTGACCCAAAAGTGCTTTCAGATTACAGTGCAGATTTGCCAGAAGTTCTTCTGGGTCTAAGGTTAAAAAAAGATCTCTCCATCATCCCCATGTGATTCAGAGTCAGAAGTAGAGTTGAGCCAAGTTCACATGAGGGAGAAAGAACTGAACTATATAGGCCATACCCTTCAAAACTGTTATTTTGAAATGGAGTACAATGGAGGAATCAACAATAAGGCACTCAGTCAGTGAATAAACACAGGTGAATAAAAGTGGCCGATCAGAGCTAGAAATATTGCAGTGTGTTTAAAATAATGAGCAAATTTAGACAAAGAAAAAAAAAACCTTAGGGTGAAAGAGGAAAAAATAACAGTTGCATTATTTCATTAGAACCAAACACTAGAAAGGTTTTTATGAACAAGGAAAGTACACAACTGGGTGCATACATTTTTGAAACGACAAAAATACAATTTAAAAAGGCTGATTACATGGGAAGCAAGGCTGCATTTCTCCTGGGTTTTAGTCATATTTTTACATAGATGATTATTATATTTTAGCGGTTAAGATTGCTGCATTTTGCACTTGGAAAAATAATTATAACTAAAACACCGAATCATTTACCTCAAAATACTGTCCTACCACAAAGGGAAATTTTGACAGACTGCATTCTTCTGATCCCCAGCATCCCTTCAGGTATGAATTTCTTACAAAAGTACTGTTTTTCATACGTGGGTTCAGGTGTAAAGCAATATCAGTGGAATCACTTGAACATAAGTTCACAACAAAACTGTAAGAAAAATGTGAATATGAATAAATTATTTAAAAAAACTCACCTTTTATTAAAATATTAAATGAATATAACAACATAAGAAATCTGACAGTAAATGTGAGACCATTGAGTCTCTCTAACAAATCTGTGCCATTGGGTAGCCAGTTCATTCCAAGTTTCCACAAAAAAAATGTGTACTCGTGTATTAATACAACTACATTTTCAGACAACTCCTCTAAGGCTTGAAGTTCATTAATTTTACCAGGTTTTAAGAATGGATTAAAATTAAGATTTTTGAATTACCACACATGGATTTTTTCTCAAAATTAGGCCAGTGACATGTTTAGTTATTTTTATTGCATTTTGGTTTGCCTGGAGACTCCTACTTGCATGTCATATTATAAAAATATTAAATTGTGGAAAAAATGGACAGTTTCCATATCTGATTCAATGTTTTTGTCACATAATATATGTCAGCTTTGGCAAGAAAATAATTCTAGATAAATAAGTGTGAAGAGTCATCTATCAGAACACAGTTTTATGAGAAATGTAAAAAAATATATCAATACATTTTTAAGCACACAGAAACATACTATTTTACAATGCTTACAATTGTTATTAGTGATTTAATATAAACAGAGTGAAACATAGACCATATGAAGCTGCTGCACACTATTTCACATACACATTCCCCATAATAAATAGTATATATATATAGTAACATGAAGTAGGCCCTGCAGGAAAGTGCCATTTTACTACCGCACATATTATTGAGAAATTGAAAAACTAAGTTAACACAAACGTCCTGTTCTGCTGTCTGAAATTAAGGAATGCTCTCTTCTGTTTGGTTTTGTTGGTTATGAAAAATTAAAAACATGCCTTATGATTTTGGATATGGATAATTTTAAGGTGACAGATGGGTGAATGAGTAAAAAAAATCTGGTTACAAGAAAAACTTGGCAAAAGATGAGTGATTTTTAAACTCAGATGAACAAAAAAGTATGTACATTTTACATATTTTTTATCTTTGTGCAATAATCCAAATGAACTAAACTTCTGCATTTTTTGACCCAGCAAAAAAAAATAATCTGCAGGAGTGGTTCCCACTGTACATGTAACAGTAAAGCACACATGATTCTCTCCATTAGGCAGGCAATACTATAATATTTTTGAAACAGTGACCTTGAATTGAAATTGTGTACAAAACGGCACCATAATACATCAAATACACTATTGCCATGCCTATTTTTAGGTAACAAATGCTGTAGTTTTACTTTTTAAAGTTACCAGGAAAGGCATGAACTGCTTTCTCTTCAGCAGTTCAACACAATTCAACATAGTTAATTAGTAGACACAACAACAACATTTTATGGGTAAATGTTGTATTTTCAAATTAAAACTTGAAAGTATGTAACTATTGTAAAAGATGGAATAATAAAAATGGATTATAAAATATTGTGATTAATACTTTTGTAAAATTTTCAATTTTTCCCAAATGACTACTTTGAAATAAGAACTATTGAAGCTCTACGTTTTACACATTTTGAACAAAGACACCCTTTTCTGTACTTACCTATGTGGATATGCACTGACTTCTGCTTTTATTGAAATCGTTTGCCCTGGACTCATTCCATTTTTGAGGATCCCTTTGTAGGGAAGTGTCTAAAAATAAAGAAAATAAAAAATAAATGTAGAAACTGGAAAAATAAATTACTTCTTATGCACGTGGCCACATACAGGACTCTTCCAATTTTTTAGAGACATTTTTGCCTATTGTAAACTAGTACATTTCAGATTAAAATAATATTAAAGTATTTCCTCAACTAAAGGTTTTCTCTGAACTACAGTAGAATTGTGCCATGTTGCTCATCCATAGCGTAGACTGGGATAACTTTCACTGTGTCCGATATAAAAAAGCAGCCTTTAGGTAGCATTATCAATTTTACATGCCCTGATCCTACCAATTATTAGCACATTTGAAATGCCTGCATCTACTGTACACAAGGACTTGTATTCTTAACAATACTTTGTACACTCATTCCAATCTGATTTTTACCTCAATACAATATGCAACACATACATGAATCATTTGTTAGTAATTATAAAAATTAAAAAAAACTTTTTATCACTTGTTTAGATTACCTAATTATGATTAGCTGAAGTGAAGAAATCGTTACATGTAATATAAACTTTTTGGTTAACGGTGTGAATAAATGCAGCATCCAATTATTACATGTTGGATGTTAAAAAAAAAAAAAAAGAGCAAAAGTATAACACAAACTTACAGTAAAAATATAATTCATACTTAAAATTCAGTAATATAAATATGTCAGCAAAAAAGTTAATGTCTGTCTGATGTATGAACAAATGAGAATACATAGAGGTTACTTTTATCAAATCGTTTACCACAGCAAGGTAAAGATGCAAAAGCAGCAAAGCTCTACACCAGTGCAACTGTAGAAACAATGACAACGGGAGACAAAGCAATTGATGGGGGGAAACTTTATTATATAATATATTCTAATGCAAAGAAAAACAAAGAAAAGTAATAGGCAAAACAAAACAGTAAAGAAAAACATTAAAACAACATTTTGAAGTTATGATTTTAGAACAAAAGATATGCTGGACTCAAAGAAGATGACATTGTAAACAAAACACATGATGAAATTGTGTGTTGTCCTGGCAGAGTATGCTTTGGAAGTTAACATCAAGATAATATTGGAAGTAATAGGTAATGGGTTCATTTTTAAGCTTCCTCCTTTCTTTATTACAACAAGGGCAATAAAAGACAGTATAAAAATTTACACATTTATAAAGGGAAAAAACACTTACATAGTCAGGAGGCTGTAAAAGGATTGTCTGCCAAAGAAATAAATATAAAACAAATGTTTTTTTGATAAATGATCTTCCTACCATTTTCTTTATTCAGAGAAATCAGTAAAATGCATTACTTTTCTATTTACTCTTCAGTTTTTTTTAAACCACATTTTTCACTACGATCATCTGCAATGTCAGGGGCAAAACTGTTACTAAATCCCAAGCCAAATGTTAAGGAAATTATATAAATGCTATGACCTTATGAGACCAATAACAACTGCCACATTCATAGTATATTTAATAACATAACAAAAACAATATTTCTCTGCACGTAAAGGTTTGCAAATTGCACATGTTAAGAATATGTCCTTTTGAAAAAGAGAAACTGAATATTTCCTTGAGGAGCAAACATTGGAAACACTTTGTATTTACGCAAGACCAGTAATGCAAAAAGAACTGACAAAATAACCCACCCTTCTTATGAAAGATTTCTTTTAACAGGCACAAATAGCATTTTTCTAGATAAAAATATCTTAAGGGCAAGTTAAATTGAATACAGCCTTTACAAATAATAAAAACAACAGAGGCAGATTGGTTCAATCCAGCTAAAAATATAAAGCACACTATTTCCATAACCAAGCAAATCATGGCAAATAAAAATCTTTGTCACACAAAATTAGCCATTAAGATATTCTTGGAGTCTGGTAAAAACCTAAAATCTAGCTTAGCCCCTACAATGTTCAGGTTATATTGCCACTGCCCAGGATGTAGCAGCTGACATGTACTTAATTTTCCATAATTAAATCAATGCTAGCGCAAACGTATCTTGCTGCAAAGAGGACACTCTTTAATGTTGCATTGTACGAAAAATATCTAAATGCAAAAGAAAAAGTAACATACAGTACATAATGTGTGGCCACTCGACAAGAAAAGCTAAAATCTGCTTTAAAATTATTCTGCTATATAGCCTAAAAGCTATAAAAACATAAAAGCTTAATATATTTAAAAATAATGCCTATAAAACACCAATGAGCAGAAAACTCAGCTCTACATCCCCATAATCTTATAGCTGAAACTTCAAATACATCATTTATAAGCATATCTTGTGTGGCACCAGGATGACCAGAGGAGGGCTTGTACCTCCTCCAGACCGCGAGGGGGCGTCTGTCCTGGTTACGCTGGTGGCCTCGGGTAGGGGGCAGGCGGCGCCCCACTTCCAGACCATCATCTGCCACATCCGGCCGAGACGCCCAGTAGGACCGGAGGAGGGCCTGTACCTCCACCAGACCACGAGCGGGGGGCCGCCTGGCGGTGGCCATGGGCCCCTACAGGGCTGGGCTTCCATGCTCCATTAGTACATTTCAAGATGTGCAATTAACCAATGAGTTTTCAAATGGAAGGAATGTACTTCTACACATAGCTTTAAGGCCTCATAAATATTTGTTTAATTTTTATCATTTGCCATTTTTAAAGGAATGAAGTTGAAAGTATGGCTTTTAAAATATCTGTTAACAGTTATGAGTAAACAGCAGTGCAACTGAAGTTCTTGTTTCTCATGTTGATGATTTTATTTGGGGGGGCTCAAAACACTTTGCAGAAACTGTAATTCCTTATTTAAAATCCAAATTGGACGTGACATGGAGGAACATAATAATTGTTGTTATGTTGGCATACAGGTGATTTCTTCTGGAGGAGTTATACAGTTACAGCAGCAAACCTACATTAAAAACCTTTGTCCTATTCCTATAGATTCTTCAAGAGCTCCGCAACGGGAAGCACAACTTAAAAATACAGAAACTGATCAACTGTAATCAAAAATAGGTCAGCTTCTATGGGTTGCTCGGCAAAGCAGGCCAGACGTGATGCTTGAGGTCTGTAACCTAGCATCCAACATGAAGTATGCTATGGACAAAACATCCATGAAACAAACAAAATAATGAGGAAACTGAAGTCTGTACATTTTACAATAAAATTTAAAAATTTAGGGCACGACGACTCATTTAAAATTGGTCCTGTTTAGTGATGCTTCTCTTGGGAATTTGGCTGATGGTGGTACCCAAGGTGGACACTTCTTAATATTAATGGGCAAAGGAGGTAAATTCTTACCACTCTGTTGGCAATCGAAAAGGATAAGAAGGATTGTTCGGGGCACTCTTGCAGGAGAAACACTTGCTTTGGCAGATGGAATTGACAATGCAATGTTTCTTGCAACTCTGTTTTCAGAATTATATAAAGGTTGTGCAGACAGATACATTTTGCCTATTACTTGTATCACTGACAACTACTCTCTTGTGAATGCCATCAAATCTACAAAATGTGTCTAAGAAAGAAGACTGAGATTGGAGATCAGCTCTATAAAAGAACTCTTACACTCTGGTAGAATTGGCCAAATACTTTGGTCAGCTACAAAGGAGCAGTTGTCTGACTGTTTGACAAAAAAAGGGTGCATCTGCCTTAATGCTGCTGAAAGCTTTGAGTGATGGGATATGGCATTTAAACTAAAAGATTTACAGGTTTATATTAAAAAAAAATCAAAAAAAGGGGAGATTGTTAAGTTTATCTGCGGTGGGCTGGTGCCCTGCCCAGGGTTTGTTTCCTGCCTTGCGCCCTGTGTTGGCTGGGATTGGCTCCAGCAGATCCCCCGTGACCCTGTATTTAGGATATAGTGGGTTGGATAATGGATGGATGGATGTTAAGTTTATAATTAAGGTAAACATACTAATACTGAATTATTGTTGTTGCCCCCTTTCAAGCAATGTATCTTCCTTGTGGGCATGCGTGGAATATTGGTAGTTTTGGTGTTATGGTGTTTGTATTGCAGTTCTCCTTCAGTTTGTGTTTCTCTGCATGTTTGAAAGTAAAGTATTTCACATTCAAACTGGTGTGCTTATTGAAGACTAACACTCTTGTCTGTTGTTATTTAAGCAATAAAGGTTAAAATTTCAGTCCAACAATTAGTTTTGCATTCTGCTCCCTATCAATATAATTCCCTTTGATCACAGCAGAAATTCATATAAATAACGAAGATGCCTATGAAAAATAATCAAGTTAATCCTTACATTTTCTTTAGCCACTTCTGTGTTCTTACTTTCAAAGGATGATGATACAGACATCTAAAAATGGAAAAAAAAAATTAAAATACAGCACAATAAACACTGAAAGCTATAAATACCACACAAACACGCACAAAACTTTATACCTGTGTGACAGATGTTGCATTTTTAAGGACTGACTTAAAAGATAGTTTTTTACAGTTAGTTTTCTTAGAAAATATGGCTTACCCTAGATTATTTCTTCTTTGATGTCACTAATCAGTTTTGAAATTAAATTTTTAAGAAAAAATGTAAAATACAAACATGCTTTCAATAAATAATCCTTTTAATAATCTATATATATAATTCACTAAGGGCATGCAAGACACTAAGCGCAAGCAAGACACTGAGGGCATGCAAGACAGTGAGCTCAAGCAAGACAGAGCCCCGTCCGCCAACTCCAAGACCATGGGATACGCTCGACAGAGCCCTGCCCGTCAACTCTAGCCCTCCTACCGCGTCATGGGATACGTATGACAGAGCCACGCACGCCAACTGTAACCGTCCCAAGGCACGCAACAACTCACCAAACACAGCCTCAAGTCACTTTCATCTGTGCAAAAGTCCACATGCACCTCTGAGCCACGTGGACTTTACACCGCACGCAAGTCAGAGAGCCACGATCGCCAACTCACAGAGCCCCGCCTGCCAACTCTAACTAAGGGCAAGCAAGACAGAGAGTGCACGCAAGACAGACAGACAGCCTCACTCACCAACTCTAAGACCATGGGATACGCACGCATTTGGTGTATAAATGAATATAAATAATTGCATGTAAACGATTCGCCAAAATCTGTTATATGTAAACGACACTGTTAAAACGGTATTGTTTTTTCATCAGAAAACCCGGTTTCCACGTCTACCTGTATTAGATTAAATGGTACTTTTACCACTCACAATAGGGCGGACGTGCTGACTTATCGTGTCGACTGGGCAACACAGTGAAAGCGGCGTCTATCTATATACAGTATGTTTATGTTTTCTATAGCCTGCTACAGCAAGGTACTCTCTCGACTATTGGCATTGGTTTCGCTCCTTGCTATTTTCGTTATACTGCGACGGTGGTTTCCTAAGCCTTTGTTATACTAAATTCCTTTCTCACCATTTTCCGTTCCTATTCTTACGGCGGTTTTCGGCTAGTAATGTATAATTTAATATAATAAGAAGAATTTGCAAGCATTTCCATATTTTCCACTTTGTTGATACATTATCTATGCTGAGCTGTAGCCATGCTAGAGATAGTTCATGCCGTTACATTATTTTTAAACATATGATCCACTTTCTTTTAAAAAGTACTTTTTCCTTCTTTGTTAGCAGATACAAATAACACACAATTTCTAATACAATATCAATGTGAACAAAAAAACAGAACACAGTTGCAAAAGAATGCTTGCCTAAATGAGGCCATTATTTCCACTGATGGCAGAAACACCATGCATGTGCTAATGTTTATGAAATCTTGTGAAGTCAAACCTCTGCTGGAGAGCCTCCTTTATTAATGGTTTTACACTTCAATCTGAACTTGAGATCAACATATACTTGTTGTGAAGAAAGTAAGGTCCACACCTAATAACACATATCCTATATCAACAGTACCTTGTCAGACACAGTAGCAGTAGTAAGCATAGGCTAGTTTGTGTAATATAAAATTAAATAATAAAAAGTAGGGTTGATTGGTCCTTATTAAAATAAAATTAGGAGCAGGAATCAAGAAAAACACACAAAACTCTTACCATTAGTGTGAAAGATGACATTCTGATTCAGAATCCCACATCCCTCACACAAGATCAGGTCTGAGTAAACAGCATTTGCCTTCATAAAGCACAAATCAAGTCAAGTGTTATCTAACTAACCTATTTATACCTAAAATAATTTCAGTTTTCTGAGGGGTGTGATATTATTCAATGTGAAAGATGATATATATAGTATTCACCATATTAGTAACTAATATAGTAATTTGTCCATAAGAAATGAGTTTTAAGACCCATTTATTGATGTAAAAACGGTTAACGGTATTATAATTACTAAAACAAAAGTATTACAGTAATCCCTCCTCGATCGCGGGGGTTGCGTTCCAGAACCCCCCGCGATAGATGAAAATCCACGAAGTAGAAACCATATGTTTGTATGGTTATTTTTATATATTTTAAGCCCTTATAAACTCTCCCACACTGTTAACATTATTAGAGCCGTCTAGACATGAAATAACACCCATTAGTCAAAAGTTTAAACTGTGCTCCATGACAAGACAGAGATGACAGTTCTTTCTCACAATTAAAAGAATGCAAACATATCTTCTCTTCAAAGGAGTGCGCGCATCAGGAGCAGAGAATTTGCGAAGAACAGCAAACAATCAAAAAATCAATACGTGCTTCTGTACTTTTAAGTATGCCGAAGCACCGCAATAAAGCGGCATTTTTTAGAGAAGCGTCCGTATCTTCTAAGCAAACAGCCTCTGTGCAAACAGCCCCTCTGCTCACACCCCCTCCGTCAGGCGCAGAGAACGTCAGAGAGAGAGAGAGAGCGAGATTAAAGCAAACAATCAAAAAATCAATACGTGCTTTTGCGTTTTTAAGTATGCCGAAGCACCGCGATAAAGCGGCATTTTTTAGAGGAGTGTCCGTATCCTCTAGGCAAACAGCCTCTCTGCTCACACCCCCTCCGTCAGGCAGAGAGAGTGAGAGAGACATAGAAAAGCAAACAATCAAGTACCGCGTGGGAAGCATATCTTATATCACTGTGGAGTTTCAGTTAATATTATATAATACATGCTCTGATTGAATTAGGTTCTAAGCCATCTGCCAATAGCGTCCCTTGTATGAAATCAACTGGGCAAACAAACTGAGGACGCATGTACCATAAATTAAAAGACCCATTGTCTGCACAAATCCACAAACCAGTGAAAAATCTGTGATATATATTTAGATATGCTTACATTTAAAACCTGCGATAGAGTGAATCTGCGAAAGTCGAAGCACGATATAGCGAGGGATTACTGTACTTACAGGGTCAGATAGAAATCCAAGTGCCTGAACATGAATTTTGCCAGAGATTCCTAAGGTATCTACTCTTTCCAGGGCCAGTCGGTGTCTGTACTGAAGTACATGTTTTCCATTTACTGCAACCTGCAAGAATAAAAAATTCAACAACCGTGGAAAAAAAAAAAAAAAAAGAATGTAAACACCCCTAAGTTAACAATAACACGCAATATCAAAACAGAAGGAAAAAATAATCAAGTAAATAGCTAGCTACAGGGTGTAAACATATTTCTAAATAACAAGTACAAAAATTGCAATCATTACAAAAGTACAGTACATAAGTAAGATGTGCAATTAATTTGGCAATGGTGAAAAAAGCAACAGCTCTAATGAAGAATCAGAGCGTTTAATTAAAGATATTCTTATGCTATCTGGGGATTACCAGAACAATCTGTAAAGTATAAAAAGACAGTAGGTATACCGAATTAAATCAGAGAACTGAAGAAAGAAAAAGACTAAGAGTGAGAGGGAAGCTGATATAGATGTAGATATAGACATACCTTGTAGGCTATCAGACCAATATGGAAGATATAAAAGAAGGATTGCAAAATCTAATCAAAATAGCAAATACTATTTACTAAATACTATGTTGAAAGAGAGGTCAAGCAGTCAAAGCTTCATTTTTATTAGTTGTCCAGTAACATACAAATAAGATAATTAGAAACAATATAAGCTTTTTTGATGAGAACAAACCATTTAGCTCAACAAAGCTTGCCAATACTAACATCCAAGACATTTCTCTAAAATAAAATCAACTTAAGTTTTGAGGGTCCCTAAGGTCCTACTCTCTACAACATTATTTTATAATTTATTCCATGTGTTGGTCATTCTCTGTGTGAAAACTTTCTAATAAGTATATGAAATTCACTGTTAATACATTTCTGGGACTAAAATAGGGACCAATAGTTGAAAATTTAGTGAAGACATTTGGGATGACCAAAACAGAGTCACTGATATGCAACACAAAAATGCTTTGTGTTCAAGGTTTCATGAAGTTTCAGGGCATAAAAAAAAAAGAAAAAGACAACTTGGAATTGAAACCGAAATGTGAAAAAATCTTCTATTGTTTAAGATATGTTTCTAATTTCATTATCTTAATACAGGATATTAAAACTTGCATGGTTGAAACTATTTATAAAGTAAGCAGTTTTATCTAGTAAATGTGGCCTATACATAAAAAAGTCCTATATCCTCTAAAGAGCTGTAATCTAGGACCATCTCCTGTTTACAGCAGATTCTCTCCTAACAAAAGACGCAGCAATACATTTATCTCAAAGGCATGGACACATTCAAGTGTAAAGAGATTAATAGGAGCTGATGCAGCCGTAAATCTCATGTATAAGGACAAGTTCTATACAAGGTCAAGAAGATATACTCAACACTTAGAAACATACTAGCTATTTGAAAATAGAGATTGGTTTTGTCAGGGACAACACTTTATAGTATCCGGGGCATAGCAAACAGACTCCTGGTTGAGTTTTAAATAGGATAATAACCTGAATTTCCAGGTGGACCTAGTAAAATGTACAATAGATCACTGGGATAAGGACGCTTGTCACATTGTGCATTGCTGTAAAGGTGTCACTCGCTACATGGGATATATATTAGAACACTAGTGTACACTAAATAAGAATGGTATAAACTGTTACTAATGTATTTTCTCTTACATGTCTTCTCTTCTCTTACTTGTGTCAGCATGTATCAATTTCACTCCATGGTCATTTTAACCAAAAAGCATGCTTTTCACGTAAATCAAATTAAATATTAAATTTAATAAATAACTGAAATATCTGAAAACAAACTAATATTAATGCTTATTAGTTTTGGCAAAATTTATCATAAAACTAGTATTTGGGGGGAAATATTCATAGAGCAATCATTTAACATGTTAATACCTGCTGTATCGGGAAATTACCACCTAGAGCGTTGTCAAAACATATTTGCCCTTTCCTGATATCCTCAACTTTTTCACATATTTGTCACAGTAAATGGATTCAGATCTTTATACAAACTATTATGTTAGATAAAGGGATCCAGAGTAAACATAACACAAACAGATGAAGTATGAATTTAGAAATTAAGTAATAAACTTTTTTCAACTATATTGTAAAGTTAGTTACACCCCCTACTCTCCCCCACTTAGTTACTCACTCTACTAATTAGACTCCACTAACTAAGCACACGCAGACCTGACAGTAGCCAGCCCTGTTAATTGTAAACCTCACTATATTTTGACCCTTGCCATGCATCAATCAAAAGAAGTTGCTGACCATTCAGGAAAAAAATGACAAAGTCATTTCTATGGCTCTGGGACTGCACTGCACTATAATGATGGCCATTACATCCAAATTAAGAACATATGAAACAGTAGTGAATCTTATCTGGAGAGGCCAGTCTGCCAAATTACTCCAAGGGCACAGATACTACAAAAGTCACAGAGGATCCCAAAAGAAAATACAAAGAACTGCAGGCCTTTGTAGCCTTAGCAAAGGGCAGTGTTCATGACTTCATGACATGAAGGAGGCTGAGTAAAAATTAAGATTCATGAGATAGGAGCAAGGTGGAAACTTCTATCCAAGAGCAACATCAGTGCTCATTTGCAAAATGAGAGGATCCCCAAACATTTTGGAATAATGTTTTAAGGATGGACAAGTCAAAAATAGTTCCCTTTGGATGACACAGGTCCCATAATGTTGGACATTAACTTAATACAGTGTTCAACTGCAAGAACATTATACCTATAATAAAACACAGGGGTGGTAATGTGATGAAGTATGGATACTGTGCAGCCTCAGAACATGGAACACTTGCCATTGCTGAAGGAGCCATAAAATCTGTACTTTACCACAATATCCTTAATAAGTTGTCTGTCTGTGCCATGAACCTGAAACATTACAGGGTTATGCAACAAGACAATGAATGATATAAACACAAAAGAAAGTCTACAACTGAATGGCTCAAAACAAACAAAATGACTATGCCTAGTCAAATGTCTGAATATAAACCCAACAGAGCTGTTGTGTAACCCTACCAATGTGACTAAAATAAAGCTGATCTACAAAGACAAATAAGTTAAAATTTCTCAACAGCAATGTGGAAAACTTAGATTAAATTATAGGAAGCATTTAGTTGTTAGTATTACTGGTAAAGGTGTTGCAACTAAGTGTTGAAAATACAGACTCAATTAGTTTTTCATATGGGGATAGGGATTTTGAATAACTGTTCCTTGAATTCAGAATGCAATAATTTAAAAACTGTTGTGTTCATTCAGGTTGTGTTTCTGTAATATTTAATTTTGTCTAAGGTTGTAAGGTCATTCATTGTGTAACATGCAAAAACAGAGGATATTATTAAACAGGAAAATATGCAAGTATTGCAGCATTACTTTTTACAATGAAATAAGTAACATATAAAAGTAACTACCTATAAAAAATGACAATAAAAGCTGAAAAAGAAAAATATATTTTCCAACATCATAAAAGTTAAATTCTGCAGTTTAATGGAATAATATTTAAAGGCTTAAATATCCTGAATATAATGCCATGATAGTACAATCCTGCTAAGCAATATTTCAAGAATTACACATAAACACTATGCTAATTTATTTATTTAAAATAAGCTCCGGATGAAAATATTTCTGTTCCTTCTAAGAAAGGGATATTAATTTGTAGCTTCTTATTAAAATGCCACAATCCAGATCTACACCAAAAGATGTATAACTAGCACAGGAAGAAATTATATCTCACTTTCAAAACATCTTTCAAGGCGAAAATAATTATCTCAAAATTCTCTCCTTGCTTGAAGGGCATCTCGTAGGTAATCTCCTCACGACCCCATTTCTCTTCTTGCAGAGTGTTGCATACAATGTAGCCAGATCTCTTAAAACGAGGGTTGAAATGGAAAGCCACATCTGCACGAGGATTAATGCTGCTTCCACACTGTAAATCTACTTGAAACCTAATGGTGCAAAAAAGAAAATGTTTTAGCTTATTTCATCATAGTTTTGCAAGGAATGAATTATGTATGTATAGATATGTCTCTGAACTCCTTATTTTTATATTCAAAGTTTCACTTTTGTATAACCTTCAAAAGTATAAATAATTTTTAACAATAATTACAAAGTCTAAAGAGGTGTGTTTTTTCCCTTGCAGGAATCAGGACTTGCAATTGCTATAATAGGTTTTGTTAAGAAAAGCATTGGCAATCATGGCTACAAATATCAACGGTCTTGGGAAATGTAACATGGATAGATGGCACTAATTACGGGTGCCATCATAAAATATGAAAAATTATTTTTTGTTTTTCAGTACTTAAAAGCCATTTTTTGTAGACAATTATTGTGATTGTAAAAAATGAAAATACAACTAAATGACCATTAACATTAAAATGTGAGGACATGAAAAGACAAAACTGTCTGGGTATGTTCAAAATTGAGACTAAAAGATATTTTGTTTCACAAAATTTTTGCTCAGAAAAGATCAAATGATATACTAGTCTACCAACCACACATTAAGAAAACATTTCCATTAATTAGTCTGTATGTCAAAAAAGGTGAAATTCCACTATAAGAGCATTATATATTCTAAACTAAACATTAATTCAATGTGCTGCTATTGTAAATAAATTAACAGTGCAATGGATACATTTAAAAACTTGCCTGTCAGCATCATTAGGTACCTTTCCTTGGATAATTATCATCTCTCCAGGCTTGAATCCACCAAGGATAGTTCCAGTATATGGAATTCTCTGTAGTATATACAAACAATAGGACCATTATAAATAAAAGTCACTTTGTGAAACTAGCATAATGACACAGTAAAATGAGCCATGTTGTCAATTTGTAAACGCAGAGCTTCCTCTCAGCACAGTCAATTAAACCCCACAGAAACATTCCAGTTTTTGAAAAATCGATGGTAAAAGTAGAAATCACATCAGCCCCAAAATGACTGTCTTCAAAAAAAAAAAAAAAAGGTCTTTTGACATCAAGTTAAATAAAATATCATAAACTATCTTAAAGTTTATATTACGACTGTTGTTACCTAGCTTGACACGGGAGATTTCCTAAGACAACGGGCTTCAGCTACAGTGCTGTCAGTTATATCAGTATATATATATATATATATATCAGAAGCACCATGTACAGTAGCTGACTATTCTTTTTTGTATACAATATTTGTTTTTGTTTTTTTAAGCAGGGACTAATATTACTAGTTCACTGAAGATATTAGTCTTGAATATGCTACATACAAATGGTCAAGAATAAAACCTTTCTGCAGTAGATCAGTTCCAGCTTTTCTCAGTGATTGACTTTAGATTCTGCCAATAATCGATGCAAAACTGAATTTTACAGGAAACATTTCTTTTGAATTCAAACAGGTAATAAGTTGAATAATGGGAAATTTTGAGCATTTAAGTCAAGTTTCTCACAACCCTGCTCAGGATAAAGCAGGTTTAGAAATTAGATGGGTTATTATTACAAAATGTTAAAGATTTTAATTTGTTCACTCAAGTATTACTTTTTATGTTTTTCACCAGTTGTATGTTTAAAACTACCATTTTTTCTTCTGCTGTCATAGTCATAACTAGACAGTAAAGTTCGAACATTGAATCATATTTTACAAAAAAGCAATGACATTTACAGGCCCCACATTTAGTTGTCCTATGCAGTCAATTATATGTTTGAAATGATTCTATTCTATACTAAAACACATATATAGTGTATCAAAATGCACTCCCAACACCTCCTTAAATGCCAGGAGGACAGAAATTGGGCAAAGTGGTTTTGAGAATGGAATTTCATGTAAAAAGCAATGGAATATAAATCTATATTTAAGGGAACCTATCTGTAAGATACCAATGAACAGCTTTGTTTGTGTTACGAGGAGAACAATTTGTGTCTCAAGATTTTCAGTACAACATCCCACCAAAATCTGAGTCAGAGTAATGCTCATATTCTTACCTGGCAGAAGGTTTACAGCATAAAACACACTAATTTATAACCTTATCGATTTCAGTAGCTGTTACAGATCTATTAGAATCAAGTCAGTAAATGTTTGCATATAGTGCATGAGACAAAATACCAACATGCATTGTATGTATTGTTGAGCTCTGAGGGAGAAAACACTGGCAAATGAGTAAGGTTTGTTGACTATTTATTAATAAAACAGATAGTGAACGCATTTCAGAATGCAGTGTGTTTCTGTACTTGATGAATGTACTATGTAGAATGAATTAAGTCGCAAACAGCACCCTATACAAAATAAAATAGTTTAGAGAACTTTATGTACGCTTATTATAGGTGCTGGAATTTTTCTTTACCCTAGGCGAGGCTGTATAAATCAAGTCTTTACATGCGAGTTTTAAGGATGTGCAAGACTTACTTGGAGCCATGCTTGCAGTTCAGGGTATAATAAATGGGGGTTTCCCCCTTGGTGTTACATGCGTGAACTGTGTACCGTGTCCACCCCCTCTCTCTTCTGAGCTGCGCTAGCGCTGTCAGTCGTGACTTGTTTTGGGCTTGAGGAATCCACATCCTCCTCTAGATCTCTCTCCCTCCCTGGAAGCTGGACTCAAGGTGCATAAGGTAACCACATCTGACTTCAATAACCTCACATCATCCTGTTTCTTTTTCTTTGTCATGACACCTCTCCTTATTCACTTGTCTGTCCACACTAATGGTGAATGGTGCTGTTGGCATTCAAGCAGAAAAAAGATGGGGTGCCTTAAAATAACCCACTCGCTACAGCATTATTATTGACAAATATCAACAAATTAAAAAAATAAAAGTGTTGGCTAATTTTCTTTTTTCTAAAAGGTCACCAAATTTCAATCAAATCAGTCAAAGGGTTTTTGAGTTTGGGAGTTTTTCTGTTGCTTTCGATCGGGAGACTGATATTGAAATGTCGTTTTTTACTGGATACCAACTGTCCTAGATATAGCATCCTGCAAAATTTCAGATTTTTAACTTGTGTTTTTGTTGATAAGTGAGTGAATAAGTGAGTCAGTCAGCTTTGCATTTTATTATTATTACCACGCTTATTTTAACTTCACCTGTTTGTTGTCTGGTACATTAATTAATCGATATTTAACCCACTTCCTATTGTCCAAATGACTTGAAATTTTTCACACTTACTCACTTCCAATGACAATACATGAATACACAATCAGTATTCACTAATTGATCAATTAATCCATGTTAATTAAGAAATGAAATTTTCATATGAAGAATAGTTCAAGATTTCACCAACAGATGTCGCTAGTAACGGATAGAAATATTAAAAAGAAGTGTTAAAATATTGATTACAAAATTATACTAAAACAAACCCATGACTAAAAGTTGAAAATATATATATATATATATATATATATATATATATATATATATATATATATATATAAATACTTTTAAAACCACGCTTATATTAAGTTAAAAGTACTAAAAAGTAAAAAAATAAGTCTCTCATACATCACTTGTAAAAAATAAAGCATGGGTGCTTTTCAATAATCAACATTCAAAAATACTTAGTAAATCTCAGCAAAAGCGGCTACCTTTTATTTTACGAGTGACGAATGAGACTTATTTTTTACTTTTTCGTACACTTTTTAACTTAATATAAGCATGGTTTTTAAAAAGTATTTTTTATATTATATTTATAGCTATAAGATGACTATAACTATACGACTATAAGAAATGGCAGATTAGTAATCATAAATAGTATTTTTAGTAATAAATTATGAAAAAATCGGCTCCGGCAGACCCCCCGTCACCCTGTAGTTAGGATATAGCGGGTTGGATAATGGATGGCTGGATTATGAAAAAATCAGTGCATTAATTTCAAAAAGATTTCTTCTACAGTATTAATTTTGTAAATGGTCAACAAGTAGCTCCTCTATAGTAATACAGGTAACATAAAAACTCCTAGCATTAGCGAGTTTATAATGTATATTTATTTCTTCATAACCAAGTTAACATGAATGCCAAAAACTGCAAAATCAAATGATGTGCTATTGTTCAGTTTCAAAAAGTAGAGAACAACAGTCTAGCCTCAGATATGAAATGGGCTACAATGTCGCATAAAGAGGACCCAATGTTTGGCCAGCATTTTGACACTGAGGACATTGATGGCAGAAAAATGGAAAAATCAAAGAGTTACAGTATATAAGATAGGAAACACATAAGGAATAGTTGTATGTCAAATGAATTCATTCTTTATGTAAATTAAATATGACCAAGAAATGAAGCAACACTGAATCTTGTGTTCTGAGGAAAAACCTGAAGCAAATGACTTTGGAGGCAAAGAAATGTACGATGTATTTCATAACTGGGCATGCGAGCTGGCAACACTACTACGACTAGACAGTCCTAACAACTACTGAAGCAACAGCAGCATGGTTGACTTTGCAACATGTAAGAAAGAGTGTTTACCAAATAAATGTGTGGGAAACTTGTACATTACAAATATGAATTTGTGGGAATTATTAACTTTGTGTGTGAATTGCAAGCCCTGATATTAATTACATGCATCGAAAGGATGCACAATTAATTAAATCATATCTACACCGTTACTATTGATAAACTTGTTTAGCGTTGCTTTATTAGCAATATGTGAAGTGCAGTCAAATTAACCAGATTTAATTAATCACAGAAATTGTTAACACATTAATCACACAAATTAGTGGCGATTAATCAGCAACCTTACTTAATGGTCAAAGCAGCAAGCGCTAATGGATATCAACAGCTGCTACAAAATAATGATATGCATCGCTTATTGTTCTTACAATATTATGTCCTGAATCTAAGAAAGTTCTGCCACTTTATTTTTTGTACACCTATATTATTCACTCCAGTATCTCAGTTTCTTGCTTTCTCTCTACTTTGTTTGCTTACTGTTTCACTGTAACCTTACTGTTGCTTCAAAGTCTGTGTTACAAAAGGTGCAACTACCAGTGTGAGAACATTTATTGGGTGTGTCGCTAGACCATGCAAAATAAGGATGACCAGTGACAAAGAGTTTCAAAACTCATTTTAACTGGGTCTGTCAGAGGTCACTTTGTTGTAACGCTTGATAAGATTCAGTTGTGCAAATACCTGCGCTGCAGTTTAACAAGAAAGCTCTGTTGAAATCTTGTTTATTTTTCAGTAAAGCACACTGTGATTGGGGTTAGGGGCTAAAGAGGAGTAAAGCCAGGGCTTAGAAACTTTTAAAAAAGTATTAGTACCTAAACAGTTTAACTACAAACTTTTAAATGTGTTACATTCATATCCTTAATAAAACAGCTTCAGGAATATTCAAATAACTGTATTACAGTTACTGGGGAGTAACTTGAAAAATAAAACTTGTTTACACTTATTGGAGCTTTTCTTCACAGGTCAGGCACAGAACATTTTGATTACCCCTTGTAGTTAAGGTGGCATTAGCAATCCTAATCTTGTCTTAAAACCCACAATGACTCAACATACTAGTATCAGTTTACCAACAGTACTCAGTTTATCCAGATTTGCCACATTCAGAGTCAACAATGATAATTTCTTGCACTCACCACCATGATGTATTTGTTGATTCCTAATCAATATTTTTTAAGAGGGTTGGGTATGTGGAAAGGCTCATTTCTATGTATAAATAAGTACTGCCAATCAACAAGTATTAGTCATTAACAGAAAACAAGTATAATGTATAACAATCTAAAGTTGGACATTAAACTCAATTCACATTTGTCATAGAAATCTTATTGTTATTCATAAATAAGGTTTTCTGGATTCAAAAATTAAATCAAACTCATATTTATTGCATTTTTCTATAATGCAACACCATACACTTTGTAAGCTATTTAGCATGGCCATCTCGTATACCCACGTTTTGCTTTTGAATTCAGTCCCCAATTGTTGTGTGTGTTTAATGTTACAAGTTCTTCCAATGTTCATGTGAGGTCTTCTCTGGGTAATGTGGCTTTCCTTTTATATTTCAGAAATGAGTGTGTTAGATTAATATGCATTTCTAAAATACTTTCAGGTGTTTCCAAATGAAACAAACTTACTCTTCTTGCTGATGTTAATAAACAATTTGAAAAAAAATGACTTGAATCACTGGAAAGAAAACATCAGCAAGATGGAAAAAGCCATTCAAATCATACTCTCCTCTTAACCAAGTGAACCGAGCACTCAATATCACCAACACACTGTTCTACCAAAAGAAAAAGACATCATGGCAACACCAACAATTTAAGCACTGGCACTTGACAGAATATATATTTGTATGTGCCAGAAATTAGAAAGTGGTCTGCATCACATACACTACACTATGTGAGGAAATAACAACTGTTGAACTAATCATACACTTATCCACATGGTCATGTTCATCAAAATGACAGCTACATAAGAAGCATATCAATGGAAAAGCAACCAAGGCTGTGTAGAGCAGCCACAAACCTGTACCCTTTACACTTAAGGATGGAGATAAATTGAACTAAGAGAGAAAAGCCATTAATGTTCATTGGAAAAAGCACTTCAATGATCTTCTCAACCTGAACTCTGTTATTGGCAAGAGTGTTTTCAATTCTATATCCCACAACACTCAGTTTGAGACAAGCAAGAAATTCATCCAACTATTAATGTACTGAATATTTGGTCACTGAAAAAAATTAAACAAAAATAGCAAAAAAATAACACATTTGGTATTCAAACCAAATAAGTAAAAATGCCAGATTTTTTTGCCAAACATGTGATGCTGTTTCTGCTGCTCTCCTGCACTGGATATGGGTAGTGCTTTCAAACAGCTCCTGCTGTTTGTTAGGGAATGAGTGATATGTCGCACTGCCTTGCATTGTGGGCTGTGGACATCACCTTTAGAGAATGGCACTAGATTTGTTTACAATAAGGAACACGTAGTAGTGACATACTACAAGAAACCACTATGCTTTTACAAAAGTAAAAGCAAATAATCAAAGGAAGAGAACAGCAGAAGGCATCATACTGGGACAAATTGAATTGGGACATAAAGTAACACTATTTAAACAAGTTGGGCTAACTAAACAATATAGATGAGTATGGTCTGTTCACATTTATGATTAGGTCCTCACAAGACCACTCACATTTTGTTACCTTTTTATTTATTCATTCATTTATCTATTTTCAGAACATTTTAATATGTCCTTTTTGAAAATTCTGGCTTAAGCAAAAAATATTTTTTTCATCAACTTGAAGTTTTATGATTCAATTTAAATAAAAAGCATTATGCAAAAATAAGACTGATTTCATTTCAGATTTATGCAAAGGCACAAAACCAAATTTAAAAAGTACTGGTCCATTGTATACTGAAATGTTGGCTTTCTCTTCGGCCACAAATCTTCACTTCAGTGCCATCCTACCTCCAACCCTGTTGAGACATAGACAGCCAGCAAACAGATGAATGATAACAAAACTCCAGGTGCTAATGACATCCCTTCAGAAATCTTAAAGAATGGGTGAGAAGAACTCATATCCCACTTTCACACCCTGATGCTGCAACCAGACAGTTCAGGGACGCTCTGATCATGATCATCTTCAATAAAGAAGACAAATCAGTCTGTAGAAGCTACAGTGGAATCACCCTGTTGTCCACTGCAAAGAAAGATCACATCAATAATCTTCCTAAACTATCATCGTCCCCTCCCAGAATCTCTGTCTTGATTCAAGCCTTCCAAAGAAACCACTAGCATGATCTACATTGCTCATTAGCTTAAAAAGCAAATGTCAAGGACACCACCAACTTCTCTAAATGGCATTCTCTAACCTAACAGAAGCCTCTAACTCTATCCACAGAGTTCTGCTATGAAAGATTCTTCTGAAGTATGGGTGCCAGCTGAAATTTGCCAACATTCTTTCTTACTCCGTGATAACATGTAAGCAATGATTTTCAAAAACTGACATATCACTGTCCTATTTGAAAGTAAGACTGCAGTCAAACAGTTTCCTCTTCTTGATTTTTCTGGCAATTACAGTATCCTCCATCTGATCAGAATCAAGATTGTGACTGGACTGAAGCTAATCCGCCAGATAGGTGGCAACCTGTTTAAATCCTACAGTCTAATGCTAATATAAACTTGACTTGAGTTGCTGAACTCCAGCATGCAGGCAATACTGATGTGTGCTCACTCAGAAGCATACCTTATAGCAATTACTAATATCTTTACCAAAGCACACAAGAAATGGAACTTGCACTCAGCATTCAGAAGTTGAAGACCCTCCATCAGCAAGCTCCAAATTAACAGTCTCCAGCTCTGATAATCTGGTGACAGGATGCAACACTAGAAAATGTTGAGCATTTTCCATACCTAAGAAGCCACCTGTCATAGCAAAGTAACACACATGAAGAAATCCAACATCACCTCAAATGCACAAGCAATGCCTTTAGTCTGTTGAAGTAGTAGATTTTTGAGGACACTACATCAAAAATAAGGCTTTAAGTTAAAGTTTTACCAAGCAGTAGTAATTCCCACCCTCCTAGAAGGAGATGAAATATGGGCAAACACTGGACAGCACATCAAGATATTGGAGTAGTATAATTTATTTTGCTTGTGAAGATCCTTCATATTTGCAAGGAAAGCAGGCGCACCAACAACAGTGTCTTGTCTCAAGAGAACAGCATTATCATAAAATCAATGACCATTCAATTATGTTTACATGTATGCTTTATACTAGACTCCCAAAGCAAGTTTTCTTCTCAACTCGGGCAGTGCAAGCACTCCATTGGAAGGCAGACATATATGATTCAAGGATGTCATTAACACTAACACCAACTCATGAGAGACCACTGTCCTTAGTCAAACTAGATGGAGAAGAGTTTATGTCAACGTCTGTAGTAATCTGAAGCTGTCTAACAGCAAAAGGAAGAAGAATGATGAGAACAAGACAAAACTTTCTGCCATGGCAGAAATTAGCAACATGGAATTATTCCTACATTCCGGAAACAAATGTCCAAATTGTGGTACAGTGAACATATTTCAGAATTCCTCATTAGCCATCTACAGACCCACAAACATTTTATTCCCCTGAAAGCAAACCTTCCTCGACATAAAGGGATTACCTTTGATGAATAATATTTAATTTAACTGTTTATTTTTGTGCATATTTGAGAAAGTTCACAAATAAGGACTTTAGTATACTTCCAAGCATATGGTAGGGCGGAGTGGTACCCCCGAGGATAGGGATCTGGACTGGCAATTGGAAGGTTTTCGGTTTGAATCTCGTAAAAGTGATTCTACTCCACTGGGCCCTTGAGCAAGGTCCTTAATCTTCAATTGCTTCATACTAGGTATGACCTTAATCTTCATCCAGCCCTGCAACTCTAATTTACAGGGAACACTTAGGGGTTGGTGGCAGGATTGGCACTCCAGCCACCATAAAAAAACTCACACTGTTCCAGTGGGTGCGGAGGTGTCACCCGCTGCACTCTGGCCCCAATCCAAGTGGATCGTCATGTGGTGGGTTTGGTGACACGTATCAGCATCATTAATCATCAGCAAGAGACAATATTTGGCAATTTGAACATTAGTAGAACTTTCAGTTAAAGCAAAAAGGTGAAGGCAAATGAACAATTCATGATATTCTGATTTTGTGTGCTGCTTCTGAAAATCTGCAAATGATGAAACTGCTTAAAACAAGCCTATGGGTAAACTAGAAGAAATCCCAGGAGAAAAAAAAAATACTTACAAATATAGGCGGAGTGGTGGCTCTGAGGCTAGGGATTTGCACTGGCAATCGGAAGGTTGCCAGTTTGAATCCCGTAAATGCCAAAAAGGGACTCTGCTCTATTGGGCCCTTGAGCAAGGCCCTTGACCTGCAATTGCTGAGCACTTTGAGTAGTGAGAAAAGTGCAAAATGAATGCAAAGAATTATTATTATTAAATGAGCACGTGCTGGTGACAAATTATGGTTCCAAAATTGTTTCAATGAGTTGTATATTCAATCTGCATATTGCAACCCTTAGTAATTCACTTAAAGATAAGAGCTTGGCAATCATTATGAATGGTTACTGACACTTATTATTGGTTTCCTTTCTCTATATGCGGCTGTAGCACAACGTCTGCCCATGGAAAGTGACACCAGCGATACTGGAAAACTTAGGATTTAACTGAATTCATTCTGCTTTTGAAACTGTATTCAAGCGTTAGGAGAATTTCTAGAGATACTGTAACACTTGTGACTCCACACTTGCCCACTTTTAATATGTTCACCTAAATTGCTGGTTGGTGTTTTGGAAGAATTACACATCAGCTATTGATTTGCTACTTGATCCCCAAAAAAGAAATGTCTACCTTAATAAGTAAACTAAACATAATGGGCACATTTCTTCATATTCAATATAAGCAAAAATATGATCATTTCTGCTAACCAGTTTTTATCTTATACTATTGAATGAGATGAGAAGCCTTCGTTTTCT
Organism: Polypterus senegalus; assembly: GCF_016835505.1. Classification (NCBI taxonomy): domain Eukaryota; kingdom Metazoa; phylum Chordata; class Cladistia; order Polypteriformes; family Polypteridae; genus Polypterus; species Polypterus senegalus. The sequence continues at coordinate 158,710,493 of NC_053156.1, read as the reverse complement.
CAGGTTTGTCACATTAGGGGATACCACTTCAAAAAGTTTTCATATAAACTTTCCTACTAAGAAACTTCTGTTTCAAGTTTGTCACATGACAAGTGAAGACAGCATTATTAGACCCTTCAGAATGCATGTACAATATTTTAGAAAAGCCGAAGGGGAGGGCAGGCAGTTTGCCTGGGCTCGTCACTACTTGTGACTTTGTTTATTACAACCTAATACAGACATCACATGGTTTGTTTTCTCTGAAATGCTGTACTGTGTCTCCTTAGGTGTCAAATGGTCATTTCTCAATAATAATGTTTACAGGACTTTATATTGTCATAGTTACTTTATGACCATCACTGATATTTATTCCAATGTATTGTGCGTTTAAGGCAATTTGTGTCCTAATGTACAGTATATTAATGTGGTATGATGTGATACTGTTAATGCATTATACTTGTAATTATGTGTAAGTGTTCCAAGCCTGTACACAGTGAAGGGTAATATATAAAATATAAATTTAATTAAACTGATAGATGTTTCTTGTGTACAAGTAAAGGAATATGAAGAATGTTCACAATATTTACTACAAGTATGAACACTTTGAAAGCTTAGTTTCCTAACAGAATAAACTTAAACATGTTCTAAATGATACTGTTATCTGTAAGATTGGTATTTAAAATGAACCCCAAGTATATGGATGCATAAACAAAGGTATAATTTCTAAGAACATGTTAAATTTAAACATAAATTAATTATTCACTTTGTGGAATGACGTAGCAATAAAGAACCCCAACTATATAAAGGCACACTCACTAAACAAGAAGACAAAAAGAACATGCAGACTTAACGCAGAATGCACCCTATGCAGCTTCTAAAGCAGTCATCACACTGTGTGGACTTCTCATTTGACTTCCAGTTGCATCCTTCACTTATAAAATGTAAGAAATCTAAACAGACCCTACAAATCTCTTCGACTGGTTATGACAAAAATCAAACTTATGTGGGCCCCTGTGTCAGCAAGAGTTAACAGCAAATGAGTGCTCAATAGGAAGTACAGTATGATGCCCACAGGCAGGGAAGAACAACAGAGGCTGCAAGGAAAGTGAGTGTTTTGGACTATGCAAACAGAGGAAAGACTTGTCACAGTTTGGAGCCAGCATAGCCATCTTTACTGTGTTTCATGTTCACTTCTGTGCAGAGCTCCTCCACATTGACTGGCTGTCATAATGAGGTGATATGGACCTTGAAATACTTTTATGACTTAAAATGAGACAAGTTGGAACTGTGATGAAAAGCCATGAAATCATCTTTTAATCAGTTGCTCCTAGCGATTCCTTCCTAGTCATACAATATGACACCCTCTGAAGAAGTAAGATTGTTCTCTAATCAGAAGTCATGCTGACTCCTGTAGTGTGAAACCAGCTTAATAAAGCTATGGCTTTTAGCACTTTTTAAGGAAGGGTTATCTTAACCAATAACACAGAATGAATAGGTTCTTCAACTGGCCAACTTTTATGGCTTAACCGAAAGGAGATCATTGTGTAGTTAACTACAGAAATGGTTCTAAATAAAGCAGAATTATAAAAGGTATGAAGTGGATTTTGCACATAAAGGGAAATGATGGCAGGACTGCTTTAAACCAAAAAATGAAGATTTTAAATGTCTGTCTACAATAAAAAAGTGGACTCAAAAATGGATGGGGTAAAAGTTTAATCATATGGTCTGCATTTGTGCAGGCAGGCAGTATGGAACAGTGGTTAAGGCTTTGGACTTCAAACCCTGAGGTTGTGGGTCCTTATCCCGACACTCTGTGACCCTGAGCAAGTGACATCACCCACCTGTGCTCCAATTGGAAAAGCAAAAGAAATGTAACAAATTGTATCTGGAATGTTGTAAGTCGCATTGAATAAATGTGTCAACCAAATAAATAAATGTAAGATATGTAAAGTTTGTTAGTAATATAAAACATTTTAGTATTTTCCTCTTGGAAAAGTGCTTAAACTATTGAAGGGTGGAATTTCAGTTTATTAATCAAAAAAGTCCATAAGGATAAAACATACAAACGTATGTACTTAAACGTTTTGAAGAAAGATGAACCGTTATCGCTGTAACCTCAATGAACTTTGTTCTCTTACTATACCAAACATTTGGGTCTATTTGACAATGACACATTGAATGTAAACCCTAGTCTGCAGATTGAATTCTTAAACCCTCTACCCATAATAGCTCATTCTCAAACTCGTTTAATCGAATTCTGGTCGGAGGGGATCCACAGCACAGGGAACAAGGCAGGAAACGACCCTGCACCAGACACCATTCTACAATGGAATAAACAGATAATTTGAAAAGAAAACTGCTCCAGATGGCTGATAGTCAATACAAAATGACCGTTCATTCGGGACTTGCTTGAAAACTATAAAGACTTGTCAGACTATGCTATAGTATTTATACTGCACACCTGAAACGGAAAAAAACAACAGACAGCTTGAAAGTGAAACTGAAACTGGTTACTTTAACAGTGTCTGCTTAATCTACGCCAATGACAATCTGTGATTATTATATGAAACGAATCTCTACCCGTGCACTACGGAACACACGACACTCAAATTTTTTCACGATTTTCCGAGATCACAATGTAAGCCTTAAATGAAATAATGTTCACCTACTATTTTCTATCAACACTACTAATTTTGGCTTTATTACAAATAAGGAAATAATATAAACTGCACACTTATTCCTACACAAACAGTTGGTCAAATAGTAAACTCGTTTTAAAAATCATTTCACACCGAAACATGTAAAGTCAGCACATTTTTGTTAAAGGTGTAATGACTTCAAATGGCATAGAAAACATTTTATACACTTACCGGGTTCAAAACTGTTCGAGCTGGATTTAATGCTGACATTTTAATGACAGCGTCAAGCACGATTCCAAAGATAAACCTGCAGTTCGTTTTAGCGCAGATCTTCTGTCATCAACGACTTTCACTTCCTGTCTTTCTATGAAAGGGGCGGAGTCCATTCGGTCGAGAAAAAAATCTGAGTGGACGGCAAAGCACCTTCTGTGTTACATCACGAAATACGTCAGCATGCGGGATTGCAGTTCGGGTCTGAGTTCCATTACATAATTTGCTGTAAGTTTAAGTAAAATGATTTCCGTTGTCTCTAAAACTTGTTATTTTCAAGTTTCTCATAATGTTCTGTACTGTAACCTTTTTTTTTTTTTTTACTTTCAACCTTTCCATATTCCAAATGTTTAATGTTTTAGATATGCATTGATCCAATTGCATCACCTTTCAGTGTGCACGGTAGATAAATGCTCCATTAAACCCGCTAAATCCAATTTTAAAAAGAACTTACGGACTGCAGTCAGGTAATAATCAAACATTCGAACTCGGGACGCTGGTCCTTTGAAGCAGCAGCATTAACCACTTAGTACTTTATAAAAAGATTAAAAAAAGTAAGTTTGGATGGACATGTTACAGTAACTTTCATCAGCTAAATAAAAACTGTAAAAACCCAACAAATAGCGGAGCACTGTAGTTAACTGAGGTCATCAATCATTGTTCTCATTATTTAGAATTATGAGGTGATCATAATATACACCTCACCAACATTTGATTTACCATAAAACTCATTTTTGTGATATTAGGACAACAGGTTTAATTAGCTTTAGTAAAAACACATTTTGAGCATGAGTGTTTAATACTGCTGCCTCAAGCGCAGCAGCTTGAGAGAAGTGCAGCCCAGTCTATCACTGCTTGATCAAATATTCCACATGCTCTATATGTCTGTGTCATTTTTTTTTCTCTGGTTTTCCTCCCACATCCAAAACATATTTTAGGTTAATTCCCACAGTACGAGTGAGACTCAGGAACGTCTTAACATAAACAGGGGCCCCAGCGCACTACTTTGCCCAGGGCCAATGATGCTGTTAAGATGACCCTGGTGAGTGTGTCACGGCAGCCAGGGTTAGGTCTGACTTTGCCCTCAGCGCTGCTGGAAAAGGCTGTGGCCCTCCATTATACTGCTTTGGATTAAGCAGGTTTAGGGATGTATAAATAGAAATTTTGTGCAGTTACCACAAAGCCTTATAAAGAAGGACATGCCTATGGGTACAGAAATCAATATCAAAGCAGCATCTTATTTAAAAGAATTCCACAGATAAGTAAGGAGTTAAGAGAGAAATTATGCAAAGAAAGACAAACGTGTAATGCCTAAACGACAAATAACTCCAGCTCTAGCCTTGGGATTCATAGACATTTAAGAACATTTAAGTACATGGTTAAACAAGCTGTCAGAGATGTCAAAGGTCAGTTAGAGAATAACAATACTAAAAATGCAAAAGCTGATGTTACATTGTTTTAGCAGTTAGATAAAATTTAGGGAGGTGGTGAAGTGTGCTAAAAACAGCAAGGTTTATATAAAATATTCAGAAAAGGAAACAACACATTCTCTAAATTTATATTTTTTTCAGTTTTTACTTTTCAGAAGCATGTAAGTAACTTTAGGGAATATTAATAAAGTAGTAAATGATTTGGATTTACATGTAGATAGAGAGAAATGTGCTACTTTTATCATATTTATATTATCAATATTTTATTCAGTCTTTTATTAAAAAGAGTGAAATCACATATAACATGAATTGAGTAATATTTACTAGTACATAAGTACAATGTATACTGTATATACAGTGTATATAAATATTGTGTGTGTATGTGTATAGATATGCAAATAGATAAGGCAGAAAAGTGCTGGAATCACAGCTAAAAATCCCTGATTACTGTAATCAGCAAAGCTAAAAAAAAAAAGAAAAATAATGAATGAAGGTAAAATAGTGGAAAGTTGCACCCAGTCAGCATGCTGTGGTCAAATGATACTGGTCTTCGTTTGTGAGGTAATTTATAGTCCTTGGACTAAAACGGGAGGAGTTTTTTCAGGAGAAGAAGTGATGCCAGATTTCTTTGGGCTTTACTACCTCTTACCTGGGAAAGGAGGGGAAATGTTTGAGGCAGAAGTTCAGCCCTCTTTCTCAAGCACTCTGTGTTCCTGTTTGGTACTTACCAGACTCACACATTTGAGAATATACATCTACTGTATATGAGTGTGTGTGGGATCAGAGTTCACAGTTTTAGAAAACGTTGTGTAGATGAATGGGAATTGGCTTGAGTACAGATATTTCTTTACACTTCCAGATATAATTATTCCAGCAATGAAAATCATTGTATGCCTGGAATAGCAGTAAAACACAAAAGTTGGCAAATATTATCCATTTAATCTATATACATAGTCTAATCCTAGTTACATTTTGTCAGTTAGTTTAAAATGTATTGCAAATACCCCATATCATTTTCAAATCCATTTAATCCAGTGAGGGTTGTGTGGGATCAGCGTATATCTTGATAGCAAGGTCAGAAATATCTCATGACAGTACACTAGTCAATCACAGGGCCCATTTGCACACTTATACTCATGGACCAATGTATTGTCACCAGTTAATCTAATCTGCAAGTCTTTGTGGATATGGGAGGAAAATCCACACAGGCACAGTGTGCACATGTAAAGTTCACTTACAGACATTATTCCAGGCAATGGATTTCAACCCAGGGTGCTGAATTCTTCCTATTTAACATTATTTTAGAATTATTAAAGAAATGCTAGAGAAACACATGCAATGTCCAGTACTGGTAAACTAGTGAACTGTCAGCTTTGGTTTGGAACGTGGAGATCATGTTTTATTAATTTGTACAAATTTTATGTGGAAATGTCAAAGCATTTGAAACTAATGGGGCATATGATATTATCATACTTGATTTTCATAAAGCTTTTGATAAGGTACCTCAAAATAAACTAATATTCAAACTATAGGGATCAGAGTTTTAGAAACATTGTGCAGATGAATGGGAATTGGCTTGAGCACAGAAACCAACGGGTCACAGTATGGCCATTGTTGGATTATTAATTAAAAACAATATTTAAATCTGAACTTTCTTATGAGTTGTACATTGATTTTAAGTGCATCTTTTTAATTTATTTTTTTTTTCCAGGAACATTGTTATCTCTCAATTCAGTTTTAATTAAAAACAAAAAAAAAAATTCATGCCAACCATTCCTGAGTTGGTTTGTCGTGTGGTGGGTGTGGCAATGCTCCTAACCTGTCCTCTCTCTCCTTTCACCGCAATCATAGCATGTCACCACACATACTCTGACTTCCTTTGATGCAGGTAATGCCTCCATTATAATGCTTTCAATACCACTAGCCACATCATTGTTATATACATACTTGGGAATTTAGTTATTCTCTCAGACACTGCTTTCATTTGGTTTGCTTCATTTAGAAATTCTCTGTCATTTTTGGCTGCAGTGTAAAATATACTGTTACTCAGACTTTCTTTTTGTCCTCATTATCTGTTGCCATTAACATATATAATTAATTTCAGCCAGATATTCTTTATCCTAACTTGACTGGTTCTACAGTACAAGGAGCCAGAGCTTATCTCAGCATCTCAGGAATTAGCCTTGGATGAGATGCCATTCTGCAACACAAACATATACACTGACATACAAACTTTCTCATATAGGGACTATTTTGAGACACCATTTAATTCAACCTGGCATGTTTACGAAATGTAAAAGGAAAACCAAAGAACCCCCATAACACAAACATGAAGTATGTGCATACTGAACACAGACAGACTGCACAGGGTTTGATCCCAACAGTAATAACCTTTGTGAATTATTGTGCCAATACGCTGTCTGAGAAGTCATTTGGAAATTTAATCCATCTATTATCCAACCTGCTATACCCTAACTACAGGGTCATGGGGGTCTGCTGAGCCAATCCTAGTCAACACAGGGCACAATGCAGGAAACAAACCCCAGGCAGGGCGCCAGCCCACCTCAGGGCACACGCACACACACACCAAGCACACACTAGGGACAATTATTCCTGCATGTCTTTGGACTGTGGGAGGAAACTAGATTAGCCAGAGGAAATCACGCAGACACTGGGATAACATGCAAACTCCACGCAGGGAGGACCCAAGAAGTGAACCCGGGTCTCCTAACTACAAGGCAGCAGCGCTACCCACTGCGCCAGCGTGCTACCCTTGGAAACTTAATATTAACTTTAATTTGTATGTTGGTGACAATGACAGTAATTTAAACTTCAGTCATTACCACACTATTTAATACCTGTGTTGTTCAACTTTGTAACTTAGAAGATCTTGAAGTACTACCATGTTTATTACAGTGTAGTGTAGTGGTTAACTATGGACTTCAAACCCGGAGGTTCTGGGTTCAAATCCTGCTGCTTGCACTGTGTGACCATGAGCAAGTCACTTCACCTGCCTGTGCTCCATTTGGAAAAAAAATAAAAAGCATGTAAACAATTATATCTCTCAGATGTTGTAAGTCACCATGGATTCAAATGTAAATGTAAAGAAATGTATATTTATCAAGTTGAATTGTTTACTACAGTATAATGCTTGTCAGCCCTTTCAAATTTTAGTCTAAACACAATAGAAAGAACCCCATATAGAACTAAGAGGCATATCCATATAACTCCAGTGTGTACATATCGACTTGGATTTACAGGTACGTTTAGAGGTGATTTTGGAGTCAATGTGTTGTCACCAATGACGGGCCAAGTGTCAGACTGTCATTGTTAGCATTACTGATGTTTTAAAACAACATGGTGGGGATGGCTGGCCAAATGACCTAGGCTGGTTTTCTTCTGAGACAAACTTTTTGTCATTTAGATGCTTGCCTGGTTGTATCCATGAATGCTGTCATGTCTGACTGATGCTCTTAGTTCAAGGTGAACAGTTCATAGTGCTTAAATTATGAAGGAAATCTGACAATGCAGGAGTTAATACTACACTTCCACTCTCAGTCTAGCCTTACCCAAAACTCCCCTGCAAAATCACACAATGCTCATTTTTCTATTACAGTAGATAGAAGTAGCAAGCAGCATTACATGTAATTAATGTTAAGCTCTGGTCATTTTGTCTGCTAGTCTGGCTTCAGTCTATTCAGATATTTCACATGCTCTGAACCAGCTGGTGGCACTGGTACGCAAACTAGCACACAGGAAAACGAAAACCCACTGGGACCCCCAGGTCAAAATTTTGGGTTTCAATGTATTTGAGAACAACGGTACTAAATCTGGCCCAGATTGGTCAAAGGGTATAGGAATAAAGGAATAAAGGTATATAAGGGAACATAAAGTCAGACAGACATTCTATTTTATATTGTGATGCGTGGGTCTTTTTCTTGCACCCCAAAAATGAGACTGAATCTCTGTCCTTTAGCAAAACCAGCTTTATTCAACTTGAAACAGGAAAAGCATGGTTATTTATTGTAGCGGGATCTACCACCCTTCTATACACAAACACAGCAAACGGGCAGGGTTGGGACCAGGTTAGTGGCCAAGATATACTGTTCCCTGCATTTATAATGTTCCTTTCATCACCCACCGGCGATAGTCACTTATAGCACAATCTCAGCCAGCTCGTAGTTGTTTCTGTGGTGCTATGATGCTGCTCTGTGAACCACGGCGACAGACAAGCCGTCTTCCATAGACACGGCAATCACACTTTGGCATGTCATCCCATTGTGGGGGGTCCCAAAAGAGTTCAGAAACATCACAATATATATAGATAGGTAGTGTAAATAAAGCAGAAGAACACAGAAAAAGTTTTAGGGTAGCCACACCATATACTTGAAGATTCTGGAGAATTAAAGGCAAAGCCAACAATATGCCTTTACAGTTGTAAGTACAAAACAGAACCGTCTTAATGATAGAAAGAGGGAGGTTTTATAGGATAGGATAGGAGGATGTGATGTCACTGAGACTGGAACCAGAAGTGATGTTGACAGGCCCAGGCAAGATTTCCCTTAGGTGGTCTGCAGTGCAGTTCACACTACCACCCTCTGGAAAAGCATGGAATTACCATCTTTCGAGCCCTTTAGCTGACTCCCATGTACACTTTTGTGAAAATAGATAGTAATGTGATAGAATTTAGACTTGAGCAGATATATGAAATTTAAAGTAAATAAGCATTAAGTATTACACATAGAAAGTAAACGTTTTAGTGAAATACAAACCTGATATCAGACATTTGAAAGTGCACAATAAGAAGGTGTCATAGTGGGCTAATTATTTATCACATCCATACAGAGTACAGAAGCAAATAAGACAGCTAATTGAATTGTGTGTTACATAGCATGTGAAGTTCACATTAAGGAAGGTAATACTAACTGCCTAATGCACATCTGGTATGATACATGCATTTAAGGCATAACATTACTAATAGGACATAACGTTAGTAAAGGAAATTAAAATGTTCCAAGAAGAGAGACTAGATGGGGTGTGAGTTTTGAGAAAACTTTGAAAGAGTTGTTTTTTTTACCTACACAGAGATTAAAAAGTGACATAACAGAAATTATTTAAATTATAAATGGAATTAGGATGGTTGAAGCCTGCTGTTACTTTTAAACAAAATGTTCAAGAAAGTTTGTGTACATTCTGGGAAGTATTTCTTCACACGGAGAATAGTTTACATGTGGCAGGTACTGGAAAGTGAAGCTTTAGGATTTTCATAAAAGTTGGCAATCACCATTTAATTTTGAAACAGGTTTTAAAGGAGTATATATTCTTTCTTACCTTCTAACATAAAATGAACGGTGGCAAATCAAGAAATATTTCTGCCACAAGTCACTTGTACCTAAGGGATTTTTAGTTAATAATCTTTTACAATCTGTTACAAGTATTACTATATATATATATATATATATATATATATATATATATATATATATATATATATATATATATAAAGCTATAACAGAATAAATTATTAAACATAGGGAAAAGGATTGAATGTAACTCAAGGGTTAACTAAATGTAACTTAAAGCACATAAAGTTTCATTCTTAGAGAAGCCACCAACATAATTTTCCAGGGTCAGAATGAGGTAAATGAGTAATGAACACCTCTCCAGAAAACAGAGGGGAAAGCCCATACACCTCTCCTAAGAAGCGGTGCTAAGATCAATAAGACAATCTGCTAAACATCCCTGTGAACAAAGCCGTGTTCAGAATAATGGGAGAATCAACATGAATCAGAAATTACTGGTGGGGTTAGTTGATTGGAGGAGATGATAAAGGTTTGCATATTAAGAGTCTGATGGTGTGGTATTAGATAAGGGGATGTAATTGGAATAAAAAATATAAAAGGAGATTGTTTAATTCTCTGCTCACTCCATGGACTTAGATGTTTGTCCATAACTCTGTTGTGCATTTTCCTCTGGACTGCGGAACTGCCTTCTTAGAAGATAGAGGAATGTTTTTTCCACAACAGACCCTGATTAGATATGTAGCTGGGGAGCTTTTTCTGTTTGCAACCTGCATATTCTCCCTGTGTTCATGTTGGTCTCTGTTCATAGTGCCCAAGACAAGCTATCTTTAAACTCACCGTATCTTTTTTTTTCAATTCGATACTGTCCTTTTAACAAATACTAATTGTACTTTTCTCTCTTGCAAAAATGTTTTTTAGGAAACAGTTTTCATCGATTAGTAATTTGTTAGACTGTGCTTTTTTATCACTTCCTGATTCTCTAAAACTGTTTTTCATAATGTGTTTGAGTAGGCAGCTACCCTCAAATGTTCTGGAACACAGTTCTGTCATAAAGAAATAAAAAGCTGTCATCATAATGAAAAAAACACAAGCTTTAATTCAGGAAATGCAGTGCCATAAGAAAGAATTCTGAATGTTCACTTTCAATGCTTTTAAATGGTATGCAGCCCTGCATGTGGCCTTTCAAAGCCTACTCACTGGCTTTCAAAACTGTCAAAGACAAAAGCAAGTACTGTTTTAAGATGGCAGCCATGTCACATTTTGCACTATATGGACATGCCTGATTATACTCAAGTATTGTCCTGAAAAAGTAATTCAGCTTCAGCTGCCTCCTGCAAGCAAGTGCTGTATCTTGAAAATGCATACTTGGGCCATTGCTTTCTAATGTTAGCATTTACATAAATTAGTTTAGAGTAACAGAGCATGAGCGTATCATTTCTTTTTATTTTTGAGTTTTATTTCATAAACAATGCCTCTTTCACATTTTGAACATTTCAGTAATGACAAATAAACTACAACATAAAAGTAGGCTCTTATTTGCATTTCTCTCTGGCTGATTTTAGCCCATGGCAATGCAAACTTGCAGCTAATGCATTGTAGTATAAATTATTAGATCACATGTGGTAGCCAAGCCTTCTTTAGGAGTGCATATGAATCCATAGCATAAATGACTGAAACACAAGAGATGGAAAGAAACAAGCCAAAATAAGAAATGCCAAATTAGTCCCTTTAAATCTTACTTAGGCTAGACGCCAATATTTTTTTTGTGTCAGTGGGGGCAGCTGCTTGCTTCTTCATACCCACAGCAGCCTCTTCACAGTTCTCTCTCTAATTGTAGACCTGTAGCCGTTGAAGCAAGTGTAATGATCCATATATGTAACATTCTGTCAGCTGTTGCTATTCCACTAGCGGAAAAAAAGAAGTCACAAGTCTGCCTGAGTAGAGTTAGCCTCTTTCCAAAAAATTCCAGCGTGGCACAAAACAATAACTGAAGAAGCCTTTTCACAAATTCAGTTTATGTCTCTGTGCTCTGGCTACATAGATCTCCTGGTCTTCCCTGTTTGATACAATAAAATTTTACATAATGTTTTAATAAATGGGACTGCAGCCGGGCAACATGTTTGAGGAGTAGGATGTTATATGAGAGCATCATTCTAACAGAAAAGCTGTCTTTATTTGCATCCAGTGCCCTGGGATGACATCAAAGGCTAAATTCGCACTCAGTAGAAAGTTTATTAGGAGAGCAATATTCCTGAGGGAAGCTGTAGAAAGTGGTGATCAATGATGGTAAACACAGCGGGAAAGAAAGAGAGGAAGAAATTACAGGAGTGCAGGGCTGACAAAGAAGTAAGATTTTTTTTGTAATTATGGCACCCCTTGTGGTTCAAAACAACAGGAACAGTGGAAAATGTGTCATGTTGCACTAGAAAACATGCTCAATGGCTGGCTGGCACTCACATTTGGGGGTGAAAGTGACCTTCATGCTGTTGAGTTATTACTTTAGGTTTGTAAAAGAGATTAGTGGGGAAGGCAGTCAGCCAGAATGAATCATGTTAAGTCAATGTATTTTTGCAGAGGGCTCTTTTTACAGTGCAAGGCTCAGGGTATTGTAACAACTTTACACCCAAATTTCAAATTTTGCAAGTTACATAGTGTTCATATACAGTAACAATGTATATAGAACAATACAATGTATTGTAACAATACAATGTTAGGAGTGAAACAGAGTAAATGATTTACATAAACAGAGGTTGACAACGTAAGTCCATTAATATTATAGTTAAGATCTGGCCAGTTGATAACAGAGAAGGGGTAGACATCAAATCTTGTCAGCAGCATTCCTAGAGAAAATAAACCTCTGGAGTTCCAGGTTTAGTTATAATAGAAAGTCATAGATAAAATCAGACACAGTCACAATTTTGAAATCCTAGGCCAACTGGCTGCCTACTCCCCCAAGGCAGTCTACAGTATTATATAAGTTTTTGTTGGGCAGCCTAACACGAAGACTGAATTCTTGAGTTCTTGGATGCCAGAACTTCCAGTATCTATGGTGTATTCTACAAGAGTGGGAGTAACAGCTTGATAATATAACAGTGGTACCAAGTGCCACAGCAGGATGTCAGGAAGAGGAATAGGATAGAGAAGGGTCAGTAACAGCATATAATTATTTTCATGCTTGTATTTTTGTGCAAGTGACCACAAAATAAGATGACGAGCAAACAGTGTTACAATAAGAACAGCTAATCATCAGTTCTAATCACAGTAAACTTGACCAAAGAATTGAGTCTTCATTCTGAATTGAAAAATGATGACTAAAGGGGCATCCATTACGCAAGCAGACAGATATCTATTATTAAATTACTAAATGCAACAGTCAAAAATGAATATATCCACCCATTTTCTAAACCTACTTGTCCTGAGCAGTGTCATGGAGAAGCTAGAGTCTACTCCTGCAAGCAGGAACAGCGCTGGATAGGATGTCAGCCCAACGTAAGATGAACACACACACACACACACACACAAAACAGGGACCAGTTTGATATTGACAGTCCACCTAACCTGCATGTCTTTGGACTATAGGAGGAAGCTGGCGCACATGGAGGAAATCCATATGAACATGGGAAAAACATGCAAACTCCACAAAGGGAGCACAATAGCAGAACCCAAAACTTCTTAAATATTTGCGCAAGAAAAAGAGACTTGTCCAGTATTTTCTGGCCTGGAAAAAATCCCATACGTGTGATTTACATTTAAAGATTTATTAATATAAATGTTTTTGTTAAATTCTTTCCTGTTTATTCATGAAAAACCTTTTTGCTCTGCACTTTTAAACACTTTATTTGGTTTTTAATAAAAGCACTTGAAGTATTTTGCATCAACCCTTTGCTGACTGTGTGTGTCCTCATTTGCCCAACTCACCTAGTTTTACAATGGTTCCAAGTTCATGAGGCTCCAGGAAGCAACCAGAGAGTGTGGAGCCGACCTGGAACATCACAAATATTGACAGCAGTGGGATGAGCCAGTGGTGGTGATAAATGAAGAGCAAAAGAAGGAGTAGTGCTGACTGTTTTACAAACCTAACCATCCAAGCCAGAAGGGGACTTTTTAGAATTATGAATTTTAATGAACTATTTATTTGTTTCTGATTTATTGTCATTTTTAAACTTCTTATTCTTTTAATGTTCTGTTTTAGAAAGGGGACTTGGGCATTGTTTTAATAAGGGATTTGTTTTTGGTGGTTTTATGATGTTAGTGCAGTTCTAGATTTAATGTTAAAAAAGTTTGTATATGCTACCCAAATTAAATGTTTTTTCTTGTTTATTCAGGAACTGTTCTGTAGTGCTTGGGGAACATGTGGTAGTCACAAAGGGTCAAGTTTGGAGAAAAGGGTGGGAGTGGCACCTCTGTAAACACAGTTTCATGGAGAAGTCTTTGAAGACTCTGCTATGTGAGATGGGGGCATTGTTATAAAGCAGATGTGGAATGGATGACAGCTTTCTTTGAAGCTTTTCACCAATTGACTTCCACAAACATCAAAGCAAGCTTGCATAATGTTAACAAGATATATGGGTGTTTTGAAGTAAATTATCAATATGAATTACACACTCAAAATTATGAAACATTTTGTTTGCTCATTATCTTATTTTACTGGCTTAGACTGTGAATATATTTGGCGTTAGATGATGACTGTGCTTCCATTGTGTCAATAATTGCTTGGACTTCATAGTAATGTATTCCAGTTATACAAAGTTATGAAACATTTCTTGTATTTCTCTCAGTCCAAATGGATTCAACTAACCCATCACTAATTGTGTCTACTATCTCACGCACTGTCACCCTATGATTCTCCATTTCATTTCACTCAATGTTGGCAGAATTTTCTTGTGGTCACTTCTGTTGGCCATATGAGAGATGTCCAATTACAAATTCTTCCGCCTGTCATAATTAGGTAACATCTATAATATTTTTGTATTGTTTTTTGATTACTTTGTTACTTATTTACTCTTGTGTAACAAGACCTTAACAAAGTCTACTTTTGGTCTTTATAATACTTATAAAACTTCAGTAGATAGGTTATTCATGTTGGTGCCGTGTGGCATATTGACATGATGGTAAAATGACTTACTAGTAAGTAAGATTTTCAGGTTTTATAATTAAATATGCAAGATCAAGATAAGTGTGCCTCATTTAAGCCTCCTTGGACCATTTCAAAGTGAAGTTATTTTAGTAGATCACACCGCTAAGATGAATAACCATTTTATTGAGGCCTTGTAAGTGTTGTTAACACCAGAAGAAACCTTTGTTAAGGTCTTGTTACTTAGGAGTAAACGAGTAATAGATGCATTTGTGCAGTATCTAAACTAAAGTGTTACCAATTTTTTTGTCTTCAAGGTCGGGGTAATATTTTTAGGATTGATGCCCATTGCCAGTCATGGGATACTCATGAGTTTGTGACATCATAATGTTAGCACTATAAAATAAGAATGGCATCCAAACTTTGGATTCAATATAACAAAACAGCTTGCAATTTTGTTAATATTGTTTTGGGAGGAGATCTCCATACTCAGAACTTCAGCTTTGATATTTTGAAAAATAAATCTTTCTTTTTTTTTGGTTTTGATGATCAGTACCCATATTGATCAGTCATCTCAGAGTAGGAAACTGGTCTGGCTGTCACAAAAATCGGAGTGACACAAATATAGTATTACTCTTAGGAAAAGGAGTAAATCATTTTTATTGGTTTTTCTAATTTAAGAAACTACTTCTAACTTCATCCGCATTTAGGAGAGCTCGTGAGATGATGGCGATCAGGCAGAGATCGGAATACACATCCGGGTTAAAGTTGAATGATTTTGAAATGCTGAATAACAATGAACTCATAAAATATGCATTATTGATTGGACAGAGATTGAATAATATTCATAACATTATAATACTGTTGTATGTTATGTGATCGATCCATCCACATGGAGAAGCTAGTAGTAGTGATTTAGGTATATCACAACCAAGCATTTCTTGAATTTAGCACCACAAATGTCCTTACAACAGTAATGTTTTATAAATCTATGTTCATGCAAATTGGCAAGCACATAAAGATCATTGCCCTAAGTGTGGATGAGCATCCATATGTGAATCACAAGTGATATCACAGTATCAGCACACGGATGCACATGGGTGCAAACTACACTATAGTAGCCAGTGTGGCGGTAGGGGACGCTAGTGCTCCCTTGAACCCTCAGGTACCACGCTAGACACCAGGTAAAAGTCCAAGACTCTTTATTTTTCTTTAACATAGTGCACCAAGCACCCTGCACACTACTCATAGATTTACCACAATACACTACAATATTCTCTCCTCCTCGCCCAGACACTTCGCCCTCCTACCTCCCAGCTCAGCTCAGTGTCTGAACTGGCCCGTAGCCCTTTTATAGCCCCTGACCTGGAGGTGTTCCTGCCCAATTAGTCCACAGTTCTTTATTACTTCCGGGTCAGGGTAAACAGTCCTTTTCTTCAACCCGGGAGCACGTCGTTCCTTCCTGTCACATGACCGTGACGTACTCCCGGGTTATAGGGCACACAAGAGCCCACGAGCCCCCAAGGTATCCAGCTGGGCTGTGTAAAAACACTACATAGTCCATGAGGCCCTGCTGGAACTCGGGGCACGATCCTGCTTTCGGGAGAGCTCCTCCTGGCGGCCTGGGGCTGATGGCCGGAACACAAAGCCGGCAGTCCTCCACACCAGCAAATCACTATGAAGCTAAACAAGGCAGGAAGGGTTATCAGGCTTATCTCTCATGATCATCACTTACAAACCAGAGAGCACATTGAGACCTCAAGATGATGGACTAAATTCCAAGATTTAATAAAATAACAGTCAGAGACTGAGCTTCTAGTTACAGGTCCTTAAACTGTGGAATGATCTGTCTGCTAATGTAATAGATGATCCATCTGTCTCAACTTTTAAATCCAGACTGAAGACTCACTACCCTGACTAGAGTTGCTGATTAGTTGTGCATACTGCATTTCTGTTTGTTAGTCATGTCTACAGAAACATAGGTATCACAATATTTTTTAAATGTTACTAAATCTCTTTTCTCATTATCTGGATGTGGCACTTGGTGCCAGTGTTTTGCTGCAAGGCTGCTCTCCTGCATATAGAAAAGTAATTGTGGATAAAGGAGCATTGAACTCATCAGATAGAAAGATCCTGTCATCAGATTGGATGGCAAACACAGACTCCACTATAGAAAACCCAGAAGTGGGTAGGCAGCCGTTTGGCCAAGGTCTCCAGGGCTGTGATTTTAAATTTTACTTTCTCTTTTACAATTGTAATCTCCAATGTTGTCAACTGGCCATAGTTCATTGGTATTGGTATATGTGTACCAGTTCTGTATTAGTATAATCTATACTTACATTTAAACTGAGAATTGTTCACAGCACTCTGTGAAGAGCAGTATACAAAAAATAAATTGTATTTCATTTGGTGTGTGTGTCTTGGTGTTTCTATCTCAGTGTTCATTGCAATATTATTCATGATGTTACAGTGGCAACAACTACACAGAGCTTAGCCCAACATCCTACTTTATTATGTTTTTCTTCTTCTTCTTCTACTATTTATTATTATTATTATTATTATTATTATTATTATTATTATTATTATTATCTTTGGGGTGAAGCCTAAGTGTTAGTATCAGAAAACTACAAAATGTAATCATGAGTGTTAATCTGGTGCAACGGTTGCTGTGAAATTGTGGTGTCATTCATTCTCAGAGGTGGTCTCCGACTTCTTGCTGGGTCATGGACTGTGACACTTTGTAATTTCTTCTCATGTCCTACTCTGAGGTAGGACAAATTTGTATCCTAGTCAGACTATTATTGGACCTCCTAGGAGTAATTCTGCGATGCTTTATAAAATACAGGCTCAGGGTTCCTGTGTGTATTTTGGTTTTGGCCTTGGCTGCTTTCTGAATTTCTTTGGTTCATCCCCAAAATGTAATTTATGTTCATGCCTCTTTCACAATATGCATCTAAGTCCCTTTGGACAGGCGATTTTCTACTTTGGTCATAACACAGTCCATCTCTTGACTGGGACATATGATAAAGTCTTTTTCTGTTATATGTTTACTAAGCAATAATCAATCTCCAAAATTGCATAATTTTGTAGTGTTAAAAATTCAATGACAGCATGATATTTGAATTTGAGTTTTTAAGTACCCATGTTTCCTTGGTTCTGAAGGAGGAAACATTCACCATAAACCACAAATGCTAGACAATTGTAAGTCTTCTTATTTTAGGTTGGTAGGTACTCTTTGGTCACTCATAACATTATCACCATATAGTAGGATACTTACAAGGTCAGGCTCCAAAGCTGAATTTAAACATGTGCAAATTTGCCAGCTTGGGTTTGGTCATAGATATATGGTAGTGCTGTGGTTAATACTGCCGTAGTGAGGTTTTACATATTTTGACATTTTCATGTATTATTCATTGTTATATTTTGTTTTATTAGTCACTTTTTAGCTTTTTTCTACTGCCTTTAGTAGTTTATTAAGTCATGCTATAATTACACTACTGAATTGATTGCTAATATTAGCCCCAATGTGTGGCAAGTGTAATTGTAGAGACGTGATGTTGTGGTAGTCATTTAAGAAGAAATGTGTCAGGAAAGATTTTTTGTGATGCTTTAAAAATTGCTGGGTGCCATTTTAGTGTCTCTTTTATGTGTTTTATTTTAGGATTGGTGCTGTAGTTGGTTTGTTTGTAGCTGCACCGTTTGGGAATCACGTACTTGAGAACATCAGTGGAAATTAGGAGGAACTGCATTTAAGACTCAAGCCAGGAAGCACTTCTTTATGCAAAGAGTTGTGAGACTCTGGAACAAAGTACTGCGACAAGTAGTTGAAGCAGAAACCTTGACAACCTTTAAGAAGAATCTCGACGAAATATTGGAACAGCTTAGCTACATAAATGGGCTTTCTGAACTGAATTGGAATTTGCACATTCTCCCCATGTCTTTCATTTTGGTACAACAGTTATCCTCCCACCTATCAAACGCGTTGGTTAATTGGTGACTTTAAATTGGACCAGTGTGAATAATTGTTGCTGTACTGTATTAGCACACCATCCAGGATTGATTGCTCCTCACAACCATGAAATTGGATTAAGACCATTCAGTAAATGGATGGATGAATAAGGTTAACTGCTGAGTGATTAAATACAGGTTTTATAAAATGTAAAAAACAGCACTTAAAGAAAAAAACATGTAGGCGGTGCAGAGAGCAGTTTCTACAGGGAGAGTAGATGGAAGAAGTGAAATAATCTTCACTGAAATGTCAGCTAGCATTTTCATCAGTGAATTTAATGAATAAGACCTGTCTTTGCTACTTTTGTTTGCTATTCATATTTGTAGAAACTTGCATATGTGCATATGCCTCAGGCATTCAGACAGATGCATAAACATCTTCATTAATTTTGTCATTACCCTGTATACAAAAAGAATACATTCCACAAAATATTATATTGCTGCTATTACATTAGAGGTTAGTTTTTATTACATTCTGTAGAGGAATTTGGCTCTGTTCTTTATTTTCCACAAAGTCATGCAACCCTCATCATAATCAAGGTGTTTTATTTCACTGAGAAATTCTCTTAAGAATGCTTTAATTGTGGTTTTATAAAACAACTTGATGCCTAGTGACAGGTATGACGGACATTCATGTCAGTCCTTCCCTCCATCTGACTGCATCACCATGAAAAATTAATTTAACCTGTCTCTGCTGAAATTATAAAGCATATACAGTATAACAAATTTGTTGCTGCACTATACTTATAAATTACCATGGCATGCTGTTCACTTTTAAAAGGTGCTAGAGACAAATAAACATTGCTTATGTTTTGTAGGGTAGCAGGTTGAAATAGTGGATAAGTCTGCTGTCCCATGGCTTCTTTATTGCAGAGCTGATTCTGTTCTATGTTGTATTCTGCATATTCTCCCAGCATCTGTTTGGGGTTTTTTTTCTGTAGTCTGGTTTTCCTACCTCACCCCAAAACCATGCATGTAAGGGTTTTTTTTAAATTTTTTTTATTAATTTTATTACAATCCATACATAGCAATCAAGTTTTTACAGAAAAAAGAATTATGTTAAGAACAGATCGATCCCCACCCCTGAGAGAGAGAGAGCAAGCCAAACGGTGTAAAATTTAAGGCTTGTAAACATACCTAAATTAATAAAGTCTCTGTGCTTTATAAACTTATTTTAAAATATTACTGATTAGATCCTGCCATGTTTTGAAAAAAGTCTGTACGGATCCTCTAACTGAGTATTTGATTTTTTCCAATTTCAAATAGTATAACACATCAGTTTCCCACTGACTTAAAAGAGGAGAGTTTAGGTTCTTCTAGTTTATCAGAATGAGTCTGCGTGCCAACAGTGTAGTAAATGCAATCACAATTTGTTTGTCCTTCTCCACTTTAAGCCCTCTGGAAGAACCCCAAACACAGCTGTTAATGGGTTAGGAGGGATTGTGAGTCCAAGGCCGTCTGAAAGGTAATTAAAAATTTTGTCCAGAATAATGTTAATTTGGTGCAGGCCCAGAACATGTGACCCAGTGAGGCTGGGACTTGGTTGCAACGTTCGCAGGTTGGATCATGCCCTGGAAACATTTTGGAGAGTTTTAGTCGAGACAGATGTGCTCGATATATAATTTTGAGTTGTATAATTGTATGCTTTGCGCATATGGAGCTCGAGTGAATTCTCTGCATTGCTACTTTCCACTCCTTTTCTGATATATTAATTGAGAGGTCTTTTCCCAGTGTCCTCTTGGATCTTTGAAAGGAAGGGATTGTAAAATGATTTTATATATTGTAGAGATGGAGTCTAATTCCTTAAATTGAGCAATATTTTTCCAGCGTGGATGAGGGTGCAAGATGAGGAAAATCTGGAAGGTTCTGTTTAACAAAGTTCCTGATTTGAAGATAGTGAAAGAAATGTGTAGCTGGAATGTTAAATTTGGAATGTAATTGTTCATAGGATGCAAAGACGTTGTCTATATAAAGATCTCTAAGCAAGTTAATTCCAAATTTTTCCAGATATTAAAACTGCATATGTTTGTGAAGGTTGAAAGAGGTGGTTCTCTTGCAGGGTGCCACAGATAGAAGCTTCTCCGTCTTAAAATGCTTTCTACATTGGTTCCAGATTCTAAGTGAGTGGAGCACAATTGGGTTATTAGTGTATTGCCGATAACGTGTGTTTATTGGAGCACAGAGCAAGGAATACAAAGAAGTACTGCAGGATTTTACTTCTATTGCGGTCCAAGCCTGTGTATGTTCTTCTATTTGTGTCCAGGTTCTTATCGCCTGTATATTTGCTGCCCAGTAATAAAACTGGAAGTTAGGTAGAGCCATGCCGCCTTCTGCCTTTTGTCTTTGTAGGGTCGCTCTTTTGATGTGTGGATGTTTTGAATTCCAAATAAATGAGGTTATTGTTGAATCTAATTGCTTAAAGAATGATTTATTAATGTATATTGGGATGTTTTGAAATAAAAAAAGAGCTTAGGAAGAATATTCATCTTAACAGTGTTAATTCTTCCAGCTAGTGTGAGATGAAGGGTTGACCATCTATGCAAGTCTTGTTTAATTTTTTCCATGCAGACACGAAATTTTGTTGATATAGAGCTTTATGTTTACTTGTGATGTTTACCCTAGGTATTTAAACTGTTCTGCAATGATAAAAGGTAGGGTGTCTAATCTAATATTATATGCTTGAGAATTCACTGGAAAGAGTACACTTTTATTCAGATTAATTCTGAGACCAGAGATCTTTTGAAATTCTGTGAGTGCTGCTAAGACTGCAGGCACAGAATTTTCTGGGTCCGAAATATACAGTACCATATCATCTGCATATAATGAGATTTTCTGTTCCAGTCCTTCTCTGCTAATCCCCTTTATCTGATCAGTATTTTGACAATGTATTGCCAGTGGTTCAATGGCAATCGCAAACAGCAGCGGTGACAAAGGGCATCCTTGTCTTGTGCCACGTTCTAGTTTAAAGTAGTCTGAGCAAATGTTATTGATGCAAACTGAAGCTTCTGGGTTAGTATACAGTAATTTAATCCATGCACAAATGTTCGGGCCAAACCCAGACTTCTCCAATATAGTAAAAAGGTATTTCCATTCAATCATGTCGAATGCTTTTTCTGCATCCAATGATAATAATATTTCTGGGGTGTTTGATTTAGTTGGTGAGTATATTACATTAAACAGGTGTCGAAGATTTGAAGATAAGTGTCGGCCCCTAATAAATCCAGTTTGGTCTTGTGATATTACCGAGGGGAGCACTTTCTCCATCCTTCTAGCTATGATTTTAGAGAGTATTTTAACGTTGTTATTCAGAAGTGAAATTGGTCTGTATGATGCACATTGTAATAAGTCCTTATTTTGTTTTGGAAAGACAGTGATTAGTGCTTGGCGAAAGGTTTGTGGAAGAAATTGGTTATCTCTGGCTTCTGTAAATGTTGCTAATAGGAGGGGAGCTAAGGTTTAATTACCAAATTTCAATTACTCCATTGGGCATGTGTAAGACATCTGCCTCTTCCACAGGTGTTTCTGCTTTGGTCCTGATAATTCCAGATGTCTTCCTGTACTGGAGTACTCCATTTCATAAACGTGGGTATGTGCTAGAGTGGGCACGGTGATTGACTGCCACCCTTGTCCAGGAATAGTTTCTGTACTGCCTCAGCCTCTCCATGATCCCGAAACACTTTATGTGGCATGTATGTGTAAGAGCCAGTCTTAGAAAGTTAATATTTGATGTCAAATTCAAATAGTGTTTGCCTAATTTCTATAGAACGTCACTTTCTTATAGCTGCCTAGAATATGGTATATCCTTTTACCCCTTGTAAATGAACATGAGATAGAACTTTCTTAGCTATATCTGTAAAACCATTTTAATTAAGCCAGTTAGGAAGCATTCTTACTGTTAGCTTGGACTGTTAGACATGTTTTCAACTAAGAGATGGCATACAATTTTCTGACCATTAACTTGCTTAACATGCCTCAAGTATGACCGAACTTAGAGAAATGAAACTATGTATTAAATATATAATATATATATATATATATATATATATATATATATATATATATATATATATATATATATATATATAGTCACACACGCGTGCATGGGGAGCCGCGTAAAAACCCGAGTGGTAACACGAAAACTCCAGCCAAAGGGGAAAAGCGGGGTTCTAACCTCTCTCTCTCTTTATTTTCTACAAAAACAAACAAGCAACACCGCCATGAAAAGCACCAGATTCCCTAACCACGTATTGCCACTTCCGTGTTCATTCCCTTCCTTCTGTCTACCTCTGATGACGTCATGGCTCCCATCTACCACCTCGGTTCCTTCCCAGCATTCCTCTGTTTCAATTCCGGTCCCACTCCATAAATGTTCCCCTCTGCCATCTTGACTGTCTGATGTATTGAATGAATATTTCTGACCTGTTTATTATTTCAAAACTGTACAGTATATAGGGCCGGACAAACCCCAAACCTTTATGCTGTGTTTTGATTTATTTTACAATATATATATATATACACAGTGGGTACGGAAAGTATTCAGATCCCCTTCAATTTTTCACTCTTTTTTATATTGCAGCCATTTGCTAAAATCATTTAAATTAATTTTTTCCTCATTAATGTACACACAGCACCCCACATTGACAACCAAAAAAAAGAATTTTTGAAATTGTTGCAGATTTATTAAAAAAGAAAAAACTGAAATATCACATGATCCTAAGTATTCAGATCCTTTGCTCAGTATTTAGTAGAAGCACCCTTTTGAGCTAATACAGCCATGAGTCTTCTTGGGAAAGATGCAACAAGTTTTTCACACCTGGATTTGGGGATCCTTTGCCATTCCTCCTTGCAGATCCTCTCCAGTTCTGTCAGTATGGATGGTAAACGTTGGTGGACAGCCATTTTTAGGTCTCTCCAGAGATGCTCAATTGGGTTTAAGTCAGGGCTCTGGCTGGGCCATTCAAGAACAGTCACAAAGTTGTTGTGAAGCCACTCCTTCGTTATTTTAGCTGTGTGCTTAGGGTCATTGTCTTGTTGGAAGGTAAACCTTCGGCCCAGTCTGAAGTCCTTAGCACTCTGGAGAAGGTTTTTGTCCAGGATATCCCTGTACTTGGCCGCATTCATCTTTCCCTCGATTGCAACCAGTCGCCCTGTGCCTGCAGCTGAAAAACACCCCCACAGCATGATGCTGCCACCGCCATGGTTCACTGTGGGGACTGTATTGGACAAGTGATGAGCAGTGCCTGGTTGTCTCCACACATACCGCTTAGAATTAAGGCCAAAAAGTTCTATCTTGGTCTCATCAGGCCAGAGAATCTTATTTCTCACCATCTCAGAGTCCTTCAGGTGACTTTTAGCAAACTCCAGCTGCAGGGACAGGATGACTGGTTGCAATCGAGGGAAAGATATATGTGGCCAAGTACAGGGATATCCTGGACAAAAACCAAGAAGACTCATGGCTGTATTAGCTCAAAAGGGTGCTTCTACTAAATACTGAGCAAAGGGTCTGAATACTTAGGACCATGTGATATTTCAGTTTTTCTTTTTTAATAAATCTGCAACAATTTCAAAAATTCTTTTTTTTGTCTGTTAATATGGGGTGCTGTGTGTACTGTACATTAATGAGGAAAAAAATTAATTTAAATGATTTTAGAAAATGCCTGCAATATAACAAAGAGTGAAAAATTGAAGGGGGTCTGAATACTTTCTGTACCCACTGTATATATATATATATAAATATATTGTAATGGATGGCCGGCCATTTATCCCGGCCAATACCCCCAAGCCGCCAGGTGGAGCCCTCCTTGCAGCGTGGAGGTCCCCAGAAGACCAGCAGGGCATCATGGACATTGGAGTTTTTATGCAAAGCCCTGCTGGATGCCGTGGGGGCCACAGGAGGAGCTGCAGGGAGGACCGAGGGCATCTTCGTGCCCTGTGACCCGGAGGTTCGTCACAGGAAGAGCGACGGACTTCCGGGTTGAAGAAAGGGACTATTTACCCTGACCCGGAAGGGAAAAGGACTTGTGGACTATTGGGCAGAACACTTCCGGGTCAGGGATTATAAAAGGACTATGGGAACTCCCAGACAACGAGCTGAGCTGGGTGGAAGGGTGGCAACGCGTCTGGGAGCTGGAGGATTGGTTTATTTGTTTATTATTGTGGTTTATTAGTAATTTATGAGTATTGTGGAGGAGAGTGTGCTTTGTGCACTGTGGCAAGAAAATAAAGTCAACTTGAGGACTTTTACCTGGTGTCTGGAGTCGTGGACAGGGGTTCAAGGGAGCGAGGGCGCCCCCTATCGTTATATATATAGTGAAGAGCAGCCCGGACACAGACAGGCAGACACCAATTGTTTAATCCCAAACACACGTTTATTCATTTTCTACTATTTACAGTGTCCTACACTGTCATATGAAAAAGTTTGGGGACCCCTCTCAGCCAGCATAATAATTTACTTTACTTTCAACCAGAAAGATAACAGTGATATATCTTTCATTTCCTAGGAATATCTGAGTACTGGCATGTTTTCCAAACAAAGATTTTTAGTGAAGCAGTATTTAGTTTTATGGAATTGAATCGAATGTGAAAACTGGCTGTGCAAAAATTTGGGTACCCTTGTAATTTTGCTGATTTCAACACATGTAACTGCTCGATACTGATTACTTGCAACACCAAATTGGTTGGATTAGCTCGTTAAGCCTTGAACTTCATAGACAGATGTGTCCAGTCACGAGAAAAGGTATTTAAAGTGGTCAATTGCAAGTTGTGCTTCCCTTTGACTCTCCTCTGAAGAGTAACAGCATGGGATCCTCAAAGCAACTCTCAAAAGATCTGAAAAAAAAGCACCTTTGCACCGGAAGCACTCCGGGCGTCCCTAGCAGGTTCATCCGCCATCTTGCCTGGTGTGGCGGAAGTGACAGTTCCCTGGGTCCAACGAGGCTTAAGGCACCCCCTGGCGGTGGCTACAGTTCCCAACAGGCCAGAACCTCTTTGTCCCTTTCCTGTGGTCCTCATTTTGTCCAGGGCGGTTGCCCCCTCGTGATCCGGAAGCAAATATTGTCCCTTTCCGGTCCCTTCAGGCATCCCGGCCAGGTAATGGCCCTGGCAATCTGCCACAAAATAAATAAGTCACAGGGCCAGACTCTAAAAAAGTCGGCATTGACTTGACACAAGATTGCTTCTCACATGGCCAAAAGTACATTGCTTGCACAAGAGTAAGCTCAGCAGACAGCTTGGTCATTTTACAGCCCAAGGACAGAACTGTAAACGTTGTTTACAAAGAGATCCTTACAGCCTAAAAATGTACATTTCTCATACACAACATTTACTATCATAAATTAAACTCTTTACAATCATCAAATTCACTGTCAATACTAAAATAAGCCTACGACAATTACAATAATGTTACATTATTTTTAAAATGTTTCCTTTTCTTTTTCAGAACTTCTTTATCACACTACTTTGTGTATTTTGCTAGTATATATATATATATATATATATATATATATATATATATATATATATATATATATATATATATATATATATAAGCCTTACATTTTTCTTTTCCTTAATATCAATTTTTTCTCTATTTTTGTATGAACTGTTTTGGTTTGAACTTTTACTAAAACTTTTAAAACAAACATATTTGGTCTGTGGAATTATTTGAACATGTGTCACACTGGCACTTGAATCATCCTATGAAGTAAACTAAAAGCCACAGAACTTTGGTAATTATGGATAAACACAGCCACAGTATGTATGCATTTACTGTATATATGTACTTATTAGATTATTATAATACCATTATCTTGTCACAATGTGGAAAGTGAAAGATTAAAATAAAATGTTATGGATCCAAAAACTACCAGTTTCAGACACTGTGGCATAATGGCTAAAACACCAAAAAAGACAACTGCTGCCTACATAGGACCTTACTTTGTGCTTGAATTCATAATTTAGCATTGCTGAATAACATACTGTAATGTTAACCATGCCCCAATGGTTTTGATGATGCTTTAAAAATTTGAAACAAGCTGCTAGTTGTATTCAAGATCCTCAGTGTTCTTCTCACCATTCTCTCCTGTCTGCTGTTATTTATTTTTCATGTCACTCTTATAGAGAAGTAAAAATAACATACAGTTAAAGTTTCATCAAACATATATCATGGATTTTCCATTTCATATGGACTTTATACCTTAATGGTAGACATCAGCACTTCAAAAAATATTGAGATTGTGCAATCAGGACTAATTAGCGGCATAGATTTCTTATGTTTTAGGAGGCTGTGGGGCAGGAAAAATAAAAAGCTGAACTTAAAAAACAGAACTAACAGTTGTACCAGTTAAGGAGCAAGCCCTCCACTATGCTCAGTATTTTAGACAAAATACCTCAGAATATTTATGTTTAGTTAGTTGCTAAAGAAGACTTGAAGCCAGGAAATTCAAAAGGGAACCAAATTATATATATTTTAATTGAGTATATAGCTCGTACTGTAGCTGTCAGGCCCATCAACCGGATCAAGCCTTAAGTCAGGCCTTGGGACACTTTTGTGGGCAGACACCGGACAATATGAATTTCCAAAATAAAACATAATTAGTTGCAAGCTTGATTCATGGAGCCATGCCTTTAATGATGAATTTAAAACAAATTAATTGGTTTGATTCTGACATACTAATTAGTCAACCACTTGATGAAAGAGGTTTATTCATATACCGGGATGCCACTATGAGCAGAAATGCTGCATTCCTACAGATGCATTAGCATCAACAGAACAAAGATGCCAAATTAGAGCTAATCAATGCACAACATTAAGCACAGGACACCAAAATAAAAACACAACCAGCCAATAAGTATCTAAACCAATTTAAGCCAATCACGGTATCAAGTGTAATTATGCTCTCTAGAAGGGTGCCTATCGATCAAAAAATTATTCTTAATAGGTGTACAATAATTTTTTTTTTATTAGAATGGGCCTAGAAGTCCGATATGGTGGACATGGCACATGAAGGCCTACCTGCAAAAATTGATCTTATAGCTAATTTTAAAAAAGGTTATGTCTTTGGACTTATCTTGTGTATTTTCTACATTTGGAAAAGGGTTGCTCTGTGACATGAGCCATTATAAGGAGTTTGAATATATTAAGCCGTAGTAGCCACATGCTGTATATTTGTGTTTTTATAACATACAGGCCCAAGGATGAGAATGACATACATTCTCCAGGAAATGATGACAGCAGTAATGTTTTTAGGAGCACTAAAGTAATGGTCAGAAAACTAGCCCAGAAGACTTTCAAACAAACTGGTCACAAAGTGTAAAACAAAAAGCTAAAGTGATGGTCAGGAATAAGAGAAGCAGGGTAGCACAAGGACAGCTCAAAAATAGTTTAGTGGCACAAAAATCTAGACTAATGCTTGATGAAGATACACCTGAAAGCATGGGGGTTGTAGAGTTAAGAGCAATAGACTAGGTACGTACCATTGAAGACTGGAGGACTGGAGGACTACCACCCTTGGAAATTTGAGAGTGATGGAATAGTTATATACTATCAAACAACAGCGTAAGTGTCCCTTTTGGAGATTTTAGAATGATAAAATATTTGTAAAGGTCTGCTATGCAGGGGAGAGGGTCAAAGATAGATGGAAAAAAAAAATCTAACTGGGGCGGGGGGGCTTTAAAAAATATCCCAAAATGCTGTGTTGTTTCTAAAAAAGTTATGCCAAAACAAGCAATCTGCAAAAGCCCATTTTTCCTGCAGACATAGATCAAAAAAAGTCCAATTGTACAAAAAAGCCATGGACCTGGCAACATTGAATAGAAGGTGAAAACCAAAAAAAGTAGAGTGCAAGTAATCAAAATAATGAAGTTTACTGTGCACTTCAAAAAGGAGGAGGAGAAGGTGGGGAGCATGCACTGATTAAAGTGCATTGCTGCACCAACCACACGAGAAACCACCTGGATTGGGATCCGAGTGCAGTTGTGCACTCCTCACAAAACCACACTGAACAGTGTGAAGTTTGTTATGGCTGGCCACCAACCCCCCAAGATTTACCTGCAAGTTGGAGGACCTGCTTGCAGGGCTGAATGCAGATTAATGTCCTGCCCAGGACGGAGCAATTGCAGGGTGAGGGTCTTGCTCAAGGGTCCCAACGGAGTAGAGTCACTTCTGGTGCTTTTATGGGATCCAAAAAGAAACACATTTTAATTCAGCTCTTCCTTCTCCCCAAAGGAATATTCTTACTTGCTGCCTTCTTTTATAGAATCTAAGAGGTAATTGCTTAAACGATTCATTCCAGATAATACCTTTATCCCTATTCCACTCTCATTAAATATTAATTTTTCTATTTCCCTAATTTTGCTGGTAAATGCTAATCCTTATTTTACACACCACTGGAAGATGATCACTTCCGAAAATGTTTTCAATTATATTCCATTCACCAATCCCAGCATCAACTCCATAACAGATGTCTCTCTCCTATTAATGTTCACACTTATCTCCTGCCCATTATTCTAAAAGTCTTGATAGTGTTCATCAGTGGCAGGACTGCTTCTGTGCCTCAGTCAGGTCTTAATGTTGTTTGGTGTTTTTTGTGTTTCTCTGTTGCTTTATTTCTGTCAGTTATGTTCTGAGTTAATTAATGGGCTTCCCATTAATTTGGGATTCTAAAGTGCTGCAGTTATTATTTTATTGCCTAAAAAAGACACCTACTTACCTACCTTATGCTCTCTGTCGTGGAATTAGTTAGCTCATGGTCATTGTGTTTCAGCTTCTTTGCTGCTTGGTTCTCATCCTTTTGTTTTGGTATTGTTTAGAATTGCTAGTTTCATTTAAGTCAATTAGCTTGGGTTATAGGGGTACTATTTTATTTTGAGACTTCTAGAATTTCAAATTGCTCTGGTTTAGACCCTTGCATGTGTAGTCTTGGGCCACAGCACTTGGATTCCTTGGATTTCTTTGCTATTGTATTTTGATTACTTTTTTTTTGTTCCTCTTGTACTTCAAAAATTCTGTTTTATTGTTCCCATTTGTACTTTGAATTATGCATGCATTGTTACTTTTTAAGTTTGGAGGTTTTAATCCTTTTATTTTTTTGACTTAGTTATTTAATTCCAAATGTTTGTTTTATTAGATTCTTTTGCCTTAATCAGTTTGACATCCTAAATTTACCTGTTCTTTTATCTAAGTGCCATATTGTAATGTGTAAAGTTTGTTATCCTGTTTTACCTGTGAACTTCCTACAGTGCTCTGAGCCTGCACTCAGTGAAGACAGCATTGCAAAAACGAATAGACTTGTCTTGACTGTGATTATTTTATATACTGACTGGAAAGGTAGCCAGTAAAAAAAATTATGAGTGATGACCAGGAGAAAAGGATGTGGTCAATAACAGGCAATGGTACTGTAAAAAGCAGAAATCAGAAACAAAGTCTAACAAACCAAATCTCTAGCCAACAATCAAAGGTAAAAGTTCACAGCTAGTTTCCATTGTTAGCAGTCACAAAAAATAAGACTCACAAAGTCACTATTGAAATTAATCAGGTACACTGGAAATGCATATGGTGACCTTTACATGGTTGTGCTGATGATGCCACCTCAATGACCACACAACTGTCCCAAAATAGTGGTGAAAACAGCAGAGAATAATGAAAAACTTTTCAGAGAAGCCTCTGATTGAAAAATAAGTTGCACTATTGAATTCCTTGTGTTTGAATTTTTTAATCTAGGACTGGAGACGTACAAATAAATATTAAATGGTGCCATAATAACAGTTTAATTTCTTGGTGTATCATTGTTTGAATTTAGTTATGATGTTTAAAATAATATATTAGTTAAATCAATCCTTTTAGGTTGCTGGGTGGGTTTCTTTCTTCTTTCTATTCATAACAATAAAGACTTCCTCCACAATTGCTCTCTTAGCATTTCTGACCATGCATTTCCTACAAACTACTAAATGCATTAAAATCACTTTAGAATATAACCTTGCCTCATAAGACTGTATCCTTAGTCCCAGTCCCATCCATTAACAGGTTTTGACATGGAAGCATGGGAAGGTTAAGTGTTCAGTCAGAGTATGCTGCTCTCACCTGGCTTTCACTTCTCAATGACAAAAGAAAATCACTGTTTTTGTCTGTTCCCTGTTTATGAGCTATCTGCTATATGTCACTACTTTGTGTTACCTTTTTCTGATACTGTTCTCTGGGCTTACAGTTTTACTGTTGTACAGATCTACCTCCCTGCTTTGGCTTTGGATTTACTGTGTGCTACTTACCGGAGTTCTGGATAATAGAATTAGTTCTACTAAGGAGGCCTCATCATGATTTTGGACCACCCAGGCTTCTACCACAATGTCCTACACCTTCTGGTATGGCTTCTGAGTGAGTTTCTTTTTTCTTTCTGTATTCATCAGTCTTTTGTTTAGTCGGATGATCCCATGAATTGTGTTAGGTGGAGTTTGTTGGTCCTAGCTAGTGCAACATAAGGTGGAGGGCCAGTGGATCTTGGATCTAATCATTAGAGGGGATGTACAATTTAGAAACTGCAGTATCTGGATCTTCTTGCCTTGAAGATGTCAGATTGCATGACAAGGGATTACAGGGGATGACAAGTTACAAAACTTTATGACAACCTTCTAACACAGTTTCAAATTTCCAAAGTATTGCAAGCTTGCCGCCTTCTGACAACCAATTAAAGTGCTGTCTAGCAGTGTGAGTGCCTTTATAGTGGCTTTGCAGGTATGTGTCTTGCCACCATTAGGTCAACAAAGTGTGATGAGAACCAGGAAGAGAAATCCAATAAACTATCAAAGGTTATCCTGAAAGATCATTCCAAACTAACAAATAAACTAAAGTAGGAAACAAGCTCATAATAGAGAGATCAAAACAGGATCAACACCAAAAAATAGATTTGAGAAACACACAACAAAAGAATTCTATAAGAAAACCAACAACAAAAGAATTCTATAAGAAAACCACAAAGTTGGACATTGGAGTAACCTAACCAGTTGCTCTTTATACAGTTGTCTCAATGAAGTAATAGAGTGTATTAGTGGGCATGAGTCCCTAGCAACTGCATAGCAACCTATGCACAAAATGTCGGAACCTACGCAAAATGGCAGAAATACTGTAACCAAAAACGTAATACATTTTAAACTTTCAAAATAGGTTTCTAAGTATGAAACTTAAGCTTGTCCAAAAATTACTAATAATAAAAAAACACAGCTAGCATGTATTAGTTTCTATAAGAAAACAAAGTGAATTCATAATGGTATGGCAAGTTCATCTGGCAATCTAGGCCTTTTATTTTTGTTTTTCATTCCTGTCACATTATGACAAACACAAGACATTAGACAGAGGAGCTTCTCTTCTGTTGTCTTTCTGCTTTTGTGGTCTAAAACACACTGCATTCTTTCTTTCCTTGAAGCCACATTGTACACATTGTACTTTCGGTGAATGCTTATTGGTTGTAATCTCTCTTGCACACACACACACAAGCCTGACCCTGTAACTTAGTACAAAATTAAACCTTTTTTGAGTTAGTTGCAGTGTGTTGTACACTAATCTGACTGAATCGCTGAACATGTCAGACTACACAACTGAAGGTCCCAGAAGCATATCACAGCTGCCCTCAACTCATCAAGATTATGTGAATGAAGGCTGTGATAGAGAATTCTGGAAAAGTTATGTAAGGATGATGGGGCTTTTCTGATTTGGATGACATGATTGCACAATATACAGTAATTACATCTGTTGTAATAAATGGAAGTATTTTGCCCCTTTAAGAACCATACAGGTAACTGCTTTTCACTCTCCCATGGTATACACCAGAGCTTACAATGTTGAAAACAACTGGTCATCAGTTTGAAGTTTGTTATAAGAAAACAGGTCGTACTGTCCACTCTGTGGCTTACATTGAGTACATGTTTAAGTATAAGGATGTTTTAAATAAAGCCTACTACAATTATTATTCTTTCTTTACAAATGGTGGTAGTGGCAATCCTAAGAATCATTTTTCTAGAATAAGCAAAACTTGCATATCCGCCTATGTCATCTGCTCTATCTTGATTCACTAACAGAATGTCTGACTAGTATCTCAGAATGGATGAATAGTAATTTTCTCAAGTTAAATAGAGAGAAAACTGAAATCTTAGTGATCAGCAATAATGGATACAATGAGGCTATTAGAAATAAACTGGATACATTAGGATTAAAAATCAAGACGGCGGTAAAAAGCTTAGGGGTAATTGTTGACTGTAATCTGAATTTTAAATCGCATATTAATCAGATCATTAGGACAGCATTTTTTCACTTAAGAAACATAAATAAAGTTAGACCTCTTATATCTTTGAAAGATGCTGAGAAATTAGTTCACGCGTTTGTTTTCAGTCGACTAGATTACTGTGACGCACTCCTCTCAGGACTACCCAAAAAAGAGTCAGTAAAAAGATCCACAGTTCTCTACAGTTTTCTCTTTTTCACTTTCTTGATGACAGTTTTCCTGTTGCATCTAGTCTTTTCTAGACTAATTTTTGACAGGACTGGTCATTTGTGTTATCACCGAGTTCATTTCAGAATCCAAACTTGATCCTGATCCTACTTCTCTTCTAAATTATATGCCTCGGTTATTGCATGTTCCATTTCTGGCTGTATTCCATCTATTAAAACTGCTGCTGTTACACAAATTCTTAAGGGACCTTGACCTTTCCTGTTTTGATATCTTGAGGCCAATCTCCAAATTCTCATTCCTAGCTAAGGTGTTGGAACAGGTTGTCACTACGTGACTTCAGACTTGTTTACCTAAAGAAGATCTTACATTTTCCTGTCTGGTTTTACATGTTACACCACACTGATGCTCCTCTCTTAAAAGTTGTTAATGATCTTAATTTATCTGCTGATTATGAAGCACTCAACATTTTCCTGTTCCTTGATCCTAAAACAGTCTTTGACAGTCTAAATCATTAAACATTTCCATCTCGCCTTACCTCAGTTAGCATAGCTGGCACAGGTCTGTCCTGGTTTAAATCTTATTTATGTGATAGAAAGCATTTTATTACATTTGGTAGACATAAAATTTGTCCTCTTTTGCTCCTTTTACCCAAACTGAATCCATTGAATCTATTTCTTTTTCTAATATGTATTCTTTTTAGGATATATAATTTGTAGATAGGGTCTTAGCGTGCATTTTATGCTGATATCACTCAGATCTATTTTAATATCAGGTCTGTTATCAAGCTGAAATGCATTTCTGATTTAAACACTTGAGTTGAGTGCTAATTTTTTAAAACTTGGTCAAAGTCAAAACTGCTACACTCCTACCTGACAGGAAAAAGAAAAACTCTAAATATTAAGTTCCTTTTCACAAAGATGGCACATCTGTTCCCTACTCTCAAGCTCTACTGAGCAGATTTTACCTAATGGTTTCTTTCTGATTTCTTGCCCAGGAATGTTATCCCAACCTTGGTTCACTCTGTGACTAGTGCTTTACATGGCACCACTCCATGCTGCAATCCTGTGGCTTGGCCTTTCCAGCAGGGAAGTTGAAACCATGTCTGTGGGCGCATCTGCT
Source organism: Polypterus senegalus (assembly GCF_016835505.1). NCBI lineage: Eukaryota > Metazoa > Chordata > Cladistia > Polypteriformes > Polypteridae > Polypterus > Polypterus senegalus. The sequence goes on along the minus strand of NC_053156.1, from coordinate 158,676,233 downwards.
CGGCATGTGCCAGAGCAGTGCCACTTACATATAAAAAAAGAGAATCCACTTTTTGAACAATTATTTATCATGTTTTGTTTTATAATAGCCTCATTCTAAAATCTTCCTTTACCTAAATGACTTCTACCTCATTTTTTCCATAAAAGAAAGGAATAGAATTCAGGTTGTATTTATTTGTGGTATTTGATTCCAGAACCTTTTGTTAAATATCATTATATTTAATGAATGAAAATGCAAACTGCTTATCTAAATGTAGAAAGAACTCAGAATTAGTGTAATCACTCAAATTGGGTGGTGTGAACAGTAGGTGGAGCCACTATACACACAACCGAGCATAACCCCTAAAATAAAGGGCTTTTATTCCACTCAGCTCAGTACAATTACAATTACAGTACGGCCAATAGACAGAATTTTAATTTCTCTCTCCTTCTCTTCTCCCTGACTCTGACTTGTCCATGTGTTGAAACGGGCTACTTTTATGCTGGACCTGGGAGCACTTCCAGTGACGTGATTTGGCCATTTGGACATACTTCTGGGTCATAAGAATACCAGTGAGTTCCTTCTTTGGTGGCACCTTCTATCATCGCCTGGGAATCCATATAGGACTGCACTTCCAGACTGCAACTCACAAGCACCCCTGCAGATGTCTGAACTGGGGCTCTATACGAGGGACACTGCCATCTAGTATAGTAGGAGATAAACTGCCCCCTGCTAACCTCTCTTACTGGTTTCTGTAGCCTTCAGGCATCCCACTCAGGACAGGAATCATAAGGTATCCCAGCCGGGTATTGTCCGCGCTTAGTCCATCCTTCCTTTATAGTATCCCGGCTGGGTAAAGTATCCATCTCCATCCTGGGTCGGAATGACCATTCCTCCTCTCGGGTATCCACAGTGGTTAAAGCTTTTGCCAAATTCTGTACATTAACAGTGCTAAACAGTGGTTACTATTTATGATTATTAAACGGGCTTGCAGAAATTGTCAGTTTCAAGATGTTTGTGTTCAATAAGTGTTCAGGGGAAGAAACATACACTGATTTATACATTTACTGTCATAAAATTGTTTGATATATCTATAAAACAAAACATCATTTTTTGTCCAATGCTCTGTAAAAGGCATAGGGAGACAAGATTGCATTATCATCTGGCCAGTACTCTTATGTGTAATTCTGATGCCAGTCAACAGAGGTCTCTGATGTAATAACTACTGTCATTATAAAAAGGGAGTCAGAGAACTACCATCATTTTAGATAAACAACTGAGAATAAATCACTGGGTTAGCATTTACTGTATGGTTAATAACTTCATTTTCCCATTTTGAATTGCTTGAATTGTTAAAATGGATTAAGAATTGTTTTTTTATTATCAATATTTTTTGATTTTAACCTATATGTCACCGTATTGTAGTGTAGTAGTGGGGCATAATAAATCTAATGCACAAATTGTACAGAAACATTTTAGAATAGTGGATTTAATGGCTTTCTCCAATGCTTCTATTAGCATGTGTAACACAAAGTTTTATTGAAGGTTTTTGTAGCAGTAACTGACTCATTGATGCCTTATGGGTGAATCTTATTTTAGAGTGGTGGTTTGTAAGTTTTATTAAGAGCTACAGAACATTTGTTAAGGTCCTCTTACTTAGAATTTCCTGATTAATAGGTGCATATGTAGGTAGCCTCTGTTTAATCTGTAACCAATTGCACACAGTTTAACTTTGGGCTTTTCTGATTTGGATCACATAATTTCACAATATACAGTAATTACACCTGTTCTAATACACGTGATTATTTTGCCTCTCTAAGAACCATACAGGTACCTGCTGCTCACTCTCCCAGAGTATACAGAAGAGCTTAGGATGTTGAAAACAGCTTGTCATCAGCTTGAATGCCATTAGTCCATGTTGTGGCTTACAATAAGCACATGTTCAAGTATGGGGATGCTATAAATAAAGCCTGCTGCAACTATTATTCTTCAATTACAAATGATGGTAGTGGCAATCCCAAGAGCTGTTTTTCTAAAATAAGCAAATTTACATAACCTCCCATACCATTTTCTCCAACCTCTGTTGAGCAATGACAAATGTTTTACACTCATTTGGGGACAGCGTCAATAATAACATCTACAGTTCTCTACAGTTTGCACCTTTTCACTTTCCTTTCCTAAAATTGACAGGACTGGAGTTCATTTCACAATCCAAACTTGATCCAGATCCTACTTCTCTTCTTAAATCATGTGCCTAAGTTATTGCATGTCCCATATTTGGCTGTGTTCCATCTTCTTTTAAAACTGCTGCTGTAGCACATAATCTTAAGAAATACAGTCTTGATCCTTCTTGTTTTGATAGCTTGAGGGGATTTAGAAAGTATTCTGACCCCTACGCTATCTGCACAATTAGTTGTGTTGTAGATTTAATTTTAAATGAATACATTTGCCATTATTGCCCACCTATCTATGCTCAATAACCCATAATGACAAAAAGAAAACATGTTCTCAGAAAGGTTTATAAATTTGTTAGAACTTAGAAGCTGAACTCTCTAATTTCTAAAAAGATTCAGACGCTTTCTTGGGGCACTCCAGATTGTGATCAGGTGTATCCTGTTTACTTTAATCCTCATTGAGATGTATCTAGAACTTGATAGGAACCCACCCGTGACAAACTGAATTGACTGGATATCGTTTAGAAACGTACACACCTTGTGTATGTAAGGTCCCACAATTCACAGAAAACAGCATTCCTGAACAAGGATTAAGCCATGAAGTTCAAGGAACTCTCTGTAGACCTCTGTTATAAAATTGTGGGGAAGCATAGATTAGGGTAAGGACATTAAACCATTTCAAACCTTTGAGTGTTTCCCAGGAGCACATTGGCCTTAGTAAACGTGAAATGGAAGAAGTTTGGAACCACCAGGACTGTTCGTAGTGTTGGCTGTCCAGTCTAACTGAGTAAATGGGCAAGAAGGGCTTTGGTCAAGGAGGTGACTGAGAACACAACGGTTGCTCTAAAAGAGCTTCAGAACTCATCCACTTTGATGGTAGAACCTGTCGGAAGGATTACCATCCCAGCAGCACTCCATCAATCAGGCATTTATGGTAGAGTGGCTAACTATCTTGGATTTGGCCAAACTGCATTTTAAGGATGCTTAGAGCATGAGGATAAAGATCCCCTGGTCTGATAAGACAAATTAATCTCATTGGGCAGAACTCCATGTATTGTGTCTGGCAAAGACCAATTGCTGTTGATCACCTGAATAATACCATCTCTACAGTGAAGAATGATGGTGGTAACACCATACTATGGGGGTGCTTCTCAGTGACAGGGACATGGGAACTGGTCAGAATTGAGGACTGAATGCAGCCAAATACAGAAGAGTTCTTGAAAAAAACCTGCTGCAGAGGGCAAGTGGCCTCTGACTGAGTTGACGATTCAGCACAACAATCATCTAAAGCAGAAAGTCAAAGTGATGCTAGAGTGGCTTTAGGTCAAGTCTCTGACTGTCCTTGAGTGGTCCACCCAAAGCCCAGACATGAACCCCATAGAACATCTGAGGAGAGACCTGAACATGGCAGTTTAAAGACACTTCCCATCCAATCTAATGGAGCTTGACAGGATCTGCCAGGAAGAATGGTATAAACTGCCTACAATCAGGTTTGCAAAGCTTTTAGAGATTTACCAAAGAAGAATTGAAGCTGTAATTTCTACCAAAGGGGCTACTGCAAAGTACTGAATTGAGAGTCTGAAAACTTATTTGAATGAGAGATTTCAGGTTTTGATTTTTAATGTATTTGTAAACCTTTCTGTAAACATGTTTTTACTTTGACATTATGTGTTATTGAGTGTATATTGATAGGCAAAAAGGGCAATTTATCCATATACAGATAACAAGTAGCCTTTTCAAACCTGCATCCATAGTACATATGGTGGTATTTTAAACAATGTATAGGGATGTTTAAATGGGCAATGAAGAGCAAACATTTGTCAGCAATGCTGTTGCAGTATTATCTAATTTCCATGGAGACAGTAAGAAATGTTAGCAATTACTAAAAAAGAAAATGCAGGGAAGAAATGTACTGCCTAAAAAAGAAAGTACTTCCTCAGTAGAATGGCCTAATGTTTACGCAGCCAGTAATAATCTTATCACTAGCAGCGGTCAGACCAGATCCACAGTCTCTAAGTGAACCTAAGCATCGGGAGAAAACTGTTCTCACTTACTGCATGAAGCGTTATCTCTGAAGAACTGTCTCTTGAACAAATTCCAATACACCATTCAGTTAGGGAATAGTGCTTCATGTAGATTCAAAATAGAAAAATACATGAAAAAATGTGTTTACTGTTAAATTGAATGAGTTAAGATTACCTTTGTAAAAACAATGGCAGCGAATATACAATGTGAAATTGGAAAAGGGCTAAAAATAACATTTCAAGCTAAGGTCGCTTTCAAAAATAAACCATGAAAAGAAAGAGGCTGAGCTGTGACGTTGCCCTTTCTTAGATTTAAATGTCATATCCAGGTATTTTGCTTGCTTTTCTGCAGCATATATACACAGAAAATACAGTAGTCGATTATTTTTAATGTATTCTTTGTACAGTAAAAGACCAGTTTATTCCCCTGCATTACAGATGAGTTACAGGGTGACAAATGAGCAACATAATCCTATTAGATTATCAGGCTGGCAGAGAGATTGGTAAGAGTTGAACAAGTTCATTAGTGAAAAGGCCGTTTAGTAATTACTGCTTGATATTCAGAGCTGGAGCTATAAGGTGTCAGTATCCCCAGAAAATAACTTTATCATGCTGTACAATTACCCTACATCTCTTTGCTATCTTTAACCAAAATGCACTGAGCCACTGGTCTTTCTATTACAAGTAAAGTTTCTGCAATCAATCCTTCACACTATGGCCAAGGAGGTGAATGGAATTTTCACTGAAACTTTCCTATTTCCCTTCCGGACCTACAGTAGGCTTTTATGTAAATTGCCTATATAGAGGGGGTAATATTCTCTACCTTCAGGGTTAGAGTGTCCATATTTCCCTGATTTTGAGCTCTCTGTCTTAGTGAATTGTATAGTAAAATAACCAGTTTTCAAATCTAGGTTATTGAGGAAGGTAGACATGCAGCCACCTGTGGGGCCTTCTGGTCCAAACTGGTGTGATCATTCAAGAATAAGAATATCTCTGCAACATATTCCCTATCTAAAACTAATTCAGGCAAAGCTTGAAAAACTACCAGATCTTCAATAGAATACGTAAGGGAGAAGGATTTGTGCATGGACAGTCTGGATTGGAGTATTCTGGCATCTGACCCTGTTTATTTGTAAATTTTCTGTTGTAACTGTTTGGATCTTCAATTTAATGCTCTTTTGCCTTTTCTGTGTGGTCTTGTCAACTGTTTTGATCCTTCAGTCTGATGTCTTTTTGTCTTTTCTGTGTAGTCTTACCTTGTTGACCATTATCTGCTTTACATAGCCAGCATCCCAGGTGGAGTGGGACTTTTTTCCAAAAAAATTGACTTTTTTTAATTGGCCTACCATTTTGTTCCATTTCTATGTATGTTATATATTTCTCTGGCCTAAGGGTTCCTGAAAAGGGTGGGTAAGGTTCCATATAAATAAAATATATTATTATTATTCTATCTCACTATTACTGTATATAAAAAAATCCTTTAACGCAACAAGACTTTTTGGAAGAGAGATTTTTTCAAGTCCCGCGAGACGAGACTTTTGCCTTGAGATTTTTTCAAGTCATGCCCTCCTCTCAAACATTTATAAACAAGACCATGGTCCCTTCAACTCTCATTCGTGAGAATGCTTTTGTCAGACACACTTTCCTGCACTTTCAGCTCTTATACATTTTAATGTTTTCCTCACTTTAAGTTCCCAATTAAAGAAGATGTATTATGTCCGAATCTTATTGAAGAATTTCATCACAAAGAGTTATCAACAGAAACACAGAGAAACGAGGAAGTCAAACGAATTAATGCCAAAAATGTTGATGGGTTACATGGCAAATTGGTTAAATGCGTATCAATAGACTATGTTGAAACAGTTGGTGGTGATCATGCAGAAGATGAAAACAATAAATTACAATATCCCAAAGAATATCTACAACCATTAATAACGTCTGGTCTTCCACTGCACGAATTACTATAGAAAGAAGGATGTATCCAAGAAAGATAATGTAGTACATCTTCCACGGATAATATTAGACAACAAAGAAGATCTTGATATGCCATTTGTATTAAAACGTTAACAGTTTCCGGTTGGAATTGCTTTTGCAAAGACAATTAACAAATCTCAGAGCCACACGTTCGGAAAAGTCGTTTTATTTAATAAAGAGAAAGAAACGAAATTCAATCACGGGCAGTTATACATTGCGTTGATGCATATGTAACAATTCCCATAAAAATAAAAATCTGTTTAAATTGTACATCAGCATCCCCATACGTGAGCGGCAGAACTGCAAAGAAGCTTGAGCATAACGCAGGCCAGGGTGTTGGCAAGTAAAGCAAGGAGGAGGCAAAGCCCCCTAGTTATTCTAAAAAACAGATCCAGCACAGACCTACTGAAACAGTGAATGGCTTTTTCTCTCATTCTGATTCTTTAAACAATATGAAAGTAGTGTTAATTTCTTTTGCTGAATGTAGTTTATGAATGTAGTTTATGACTAAACTACATAAATAAATGGGCCTTGTAAAACAGAACATAATCTATATATATATAATTCACTAAGGCAAGACAACCATGGAAAACACGCCGGAAATGGGCGTGGATTCACTAAGCCGCCGACAAGTGAGACGCCCATGGCGCACGTAGGAAGGAGCCACGGCCACCAACTCTAAGACCATTGGATACGATGACAACTCGCAGAACCACGCTCACCAACTCGGACGCGACGACACAGGAAAAACGCCGTCATTTATGTTCGTCTGTCGTAGAGTCCACATGGAGCTCTGAGCCACGTTGACTGTTCATAGAGGCATGTTTCTCTCAGAAGTGAATCGCTATATGCAGCGTGTAAAACAGTTTGCGAGGGGTATCCCATGGGATCCTTAAAACAATCCTTTAAAACTGAGGTTAGAACACAATGAAGGAAGCAGTCTTTAAAAACCAATAAGCCCTGTGCCTCTGTTTCATTTCAGTTTCACCTGCTTCACCATTGCAGGCCCTGCAACAGTAGAGACGCTCTCTCAGCAGCTGACCATCTCTGTGCCTGACTGGTTCACACAGAGGCACCACATGATGCGTCAGGACTATCTAAGAGGAGGCATGTTTGTCACGGATGTAAATCGCTGTATGCGGCGTGTAAAACAGTTTGTTTGTCGGGGATGTGAATCGTTGTATGCAGCGTGTAAAACAGTTTCCAAGGGGTTTCCCATGGTCTTAGACTCGGTGGCCGGGTCTCTGTCAGTTGCTCTTGCGACCAGGCTCATGACCAGGCAGTGTGTATGCTTCGAGTGCGAGGGTGGACGCGACAGGACCATCTAAGAAAAATCATGTCACGGCTGTGAATCGCTGTATGCAGTGTGTAAAACAGTTTGTTTGTCGCAGATGTGAATCGCTGTATGCGGCGTGTAGAGCAGTTCGCGAGGGGTATCCCATGGTTTTACAGTTGGTGGTCGAGTCTCTGTTAGTTGCTCTTGCGAGCGGGCACATGACAAGACAGTGTATGTGCTTCGAGAGCGTGGGTGGATGCGACAGCACCATCTAAGAAGATTCATATTTGTCGCGGATGTAAATCGCTGTATACAGCGTGTAAAACAATTTGTCGCAAATGTGAATCGCTGTATGCAGTGTGTAAAATGCTGTATTGTATGTTGCCCTCTCCAGAGTTACATCTTTTCATTCACCTACAGTCGTATACACAATGAAGTAACCAGTCTTTAAAAACCGAGTTTTTGGTTACGACGCATGACCGTGTGCACCATAGCAAACTGTTTTACACGCTACATACAGCAATTTGCATCCGCAACAAACATGCGTCTTCTTAGATGCTCCTGCACTTTGTACACACCCCCCTCCCACCTCGCTACCACCGTGGTCGGGTGTCTTTGTTGATTATATATAGAAAGGCAGCAAAAACCGCACAGAGCAATGAAAAGTCTACGTGAGTCACAGCTGCATCTGGACTGTGCACAGACGACAACGACTCGAGTGACGAGTTGGAGGTGGGCACATGAGCAGGCAGTGCATACTGAACGAAAAATCAGCAGACTAGCATGACGGAGGCAGTGGAGTGGATGTCCTTCTCCTCTCCTCCCGTTTCACCCTCTGCGCCTGAGCGCCGCACAGACGATTGTGTGTTGGTTCGTTCCGTGCATTGTTACAATGTTGCTTTTCTTGCTGATTTATTAAATTTCCGATTTTTCAAATGTTAATTTTCTCCCTGTGCTTAAAAATCATTAAAAAACCGGCCTGATTATGCGGCTAGTATTTGATAATACTGTACTACATACTGATACCACTGCTTATCATGACATTCTACATCAGTGTTTTATTCAGTTTCAATAGTGTACATTTAACTTGACTTTTGCAAGTTTTATTTTAAAAAGTACCTTATTTTTAAACGCTGGATATATTTCAAAGTGAGACTTTTGTGGATGGCACACTTCAAAATAGCTTAGTATTTATTTCAGAAGGTCACTTTTTAACCTGGTTTTGTTGTCAATCAATCAATCTTTTATATACATTGTTGCAGTTTTTCAAAATATTGTGATCCATTTCTTTTTATCATTGTGGTTTTTCAAGTGATTATTTATTTCATAATTACGTTTTTAAGTATCTCGTTTTGGTACAAATGACATTCAATATGCTCCTGCCAGTCACAATTACCAGCCTAATTTAATACACCTGGCTCTAATGGTCCAAAATTATTTTTGAATTGCTAGGGACATATAATCAAATTTTATCAACTGACAAAGTCACAACAGTAGTGAGCTGATGTTAACTAGCAAAATATTAGTAGAAGTTAGATAATGGCTTCCTTGACACTTTGCAACTCAATAGAGCTGGGTAAGTAGAAGACAATTTACTTAGAATAATAATGTATTGCAGAACACAGAATGTCCGAATGAAAGCCCTACCTTGTGTTCTTGATTTTCAGAATAGATGTTCTGCATTCTCAAAATTCTGTTGACCTCTTTTCTCACTCTTTTAACTCAATTTTGAAAAACTATTGGTTTGCCTCGAAAGCATCATCATGAGTAAAGGAGGTGACTCACACCAGCATGCATGTGTGGTGGTTTTAATGTGTGGATTTAATTTGTATATTTTGTATTTTTAAATAAATTGTGCTTATTATATTTTATTTTTTGGACTGCTAGCAGTTGGCTACACTCCAGTTTATCAAACTGTATATTTAGGATAAAGTGCAGTTGCTATGTACATAAGTGTAGGGGTTAATTTAAAGTGCATTATTGTTTAATTTTCTTATGGCGAAAAGGAACAGATTTCTAAATGAGTAGACCTCAGTCTTGCTGACACCAACAAGATGAAGACAGACATACTTGCATACTGTATGTCCCAGTTTACAGTACTAAAGGAATTTGGTTAGGAATTAAATTTGGTTATAAGGGGCATAAGATGGCAGTGATGCACATTGCCTATAACATTTATAAAATATGGATTATGATAGACTTTTTTTGCCTTAGTGGACATAATCCCTATAATTATGCCCGAGGTTTTGAGGATAGACTTTGGCTCCAGTGATCCTTTAGTTGATTAGGTTCTTCTGATATTTTTAAGAAGCCATTTCATGCTTCCTTGCTAAGGTACTGGGCTCTGTGGTAGGTTGACAAGATTTCTGAGAAACCAAATCAAAATACAATTGATATGAAGTAGGGCCCAAAATAAGATATGATTATGGTGTTATGGATGAGTATTTTGTATTTGTACCTAGTATACTTTAGGGCTTTTTGGGGACTAAAGTCTATTTTAGAATCAAAGGTAGAAGGTAGAAACCAGTTTTGGCTGACCCACACTCACATACACAGCCATATTTACCCATATGGGACCAATACAGTACTGTATAAAGGTTCTGCTTAGGAAGGAAGCTTTAGTGTCACCTATTGGATTGCTATGGTCAAGACCAGGGGCCTCATGTATAAATAGTGCATATGCACAGAAATATTGCTTAAGAACGTTTCCACATTCAAATCGCGATGTATAAAACCTAAACTTCCCGTAAAGCCACGCACATTTCCACGGTACCTCATACCCTGTCGTACGCAAGTTCTCCACTCGGTTTTGCAGACTGGCGGCACCCAGCATCAAAGCAGTGCTACTGTTCCTGTGTGGTTTATCTTTCTTTTTCAGATCTACATCCCTGATGTGGCTTTATAAATACACTGAAATTAACTGCATATTGTTTATTAGTTTAAGGCATCTGATTGTAATTAACCTGTAACAATATAATGGTCCACAGAATGGCCAAACTATTCCAAATACCATAGCTGCTTTAGCGTTGTTACTCTCACTGCACCTTCTTTTTCTTCTTTCAGCTGCTCCCATTAGGGGTTGCCACAGCGAATCATCTTTTTCCATATTACTCTCACTGCACCACCCGGAGCAGCTGATCGGAAAGAGAATTATCGGTATACAGCATCAAGCACACGCTGCCTCAGCCATGCTTCCTATTTGAACTGCTGCTCACACAGCAAACGCTTAAAACCTTTCTTGTACGGACCTCGCAGTTCAGAAACAGTTTCATTCCAAGAACAATAAACGCACTCAATCAGTCCATCAACTGCTTCATGTAGAACTGTTTGTACTTATAGGTACAATCACCTCACTGTAAACTTGCACTACAGTCATAATATTACACAACCTGAGACACTTTATTAAGTGCGTATTTACATATGATGATGATATCATTTTAAAGATGAAATGCAGCAAAATATGTTTATTATATTATAGAGATAAAACTTTAACTTCATTTAAATAATCTACTGTATATTGTTAATAATTAAAGGACACGGTGTCGCAACGCTAGCAAGGATCTGGCGCTCTGTTGACAGATTGTTCCTGCCGCTCACTGTATGCTTCACTGGGACTGGGGTGAAGGATAGAATAATTAAACATGTACTCCGAAGATATTTCAATGTTCCTTAACAGTTTTGAAGAATTGGCGTTATAAGCTTACAGATGGCTTAACATCTATTACAGCGCTAATTGTGTAGTGATTGGGTATTTGGAGACAGAAAAGGAAGGACAGTAATTGGGGGTTAGTACGTTTGAAAGAGACAGTACTGCTGCAGTAAATTATTTCATCGAAGGTCGCGCACAATCACTGCGCCACTGTGTTCCCATGTTTAATAACGTGCTTTAACACCTATCATCATGAAAATTATATCAAGTTTACATGTCAGTATTTTAATTATTCAGAGAGCTGTAATATTACGAATGTAATGGATTCTGTGTCCTGTCGGAGGAAGATAAAACCTGGAAGCAAATAGTGATACACACACATAGAAGATCAAATACAAAACAAAGCATTTAATGTGCTACTTTAGTTACGATGGGATTTCAGAAACTAGTAAATTAAACAATTTTAAGAAGTTTATGATGTTCTACTTTAATGACAAAATAAACTACATGATTAAAGTGGAAATTTAGAGGCTAAAGGTGACATTGCATGCTTTTTCCCCACTGTGTGCCTTTTTTTTTTCTCTGTACCCTAATAAGCTTTCATATGACACTCAGATGGTGGGCAACGACTCGCCTTTGCATGGAAACTTTGATATCTGACAACTTGTTTATTTCGGGCGCTGTGCGAACTTGAGCTTTTGAGTTTTTCCGACACTCTATGTCACTTGATCAACTTCCTTTTGTTGTTTATACCACTGTTTAAACCAATAAATAGTAGGTTTTTCCTTGCCTCCACTTGGTATTCGCTGAAATTCTTTTATTTTCCCCCATGCTTTTCCCATTGTCTTTTTACAGAACGCTGAGTTTAAGGGCGATTTATATTGATTTACATATTCAAAGAGGCGTAATTCTGGGAGGAGTTGGCCTGGGACAACAGGCGCGTGCACGAGTGCTACTTTTCACGCTGACCAGGATTTATGTAACGGAAGAACGCGGAAGTTGGCGAACGCACAGATTTATGCATCTGGATTTTTCTGTGCTTAAGCACATTTCGACTTTTGTGCTTACGTCATTTTATAGTGTGAGTTTTACGCACGGAGTTATGCATGAGGCCCCAGGAGGTTGCATTGGACAGACAGTTAGAGTGTTAAGATAATACTGTGCTGATATAATAATATAGAAGATAGAGAGATAGAGAGTATGAGAAGGAATGGGTGTATAACTTCTCTTTTGTCTCAGTGAGCATAGTGCCTGATCTAGCCTTCATGTGACAGCAGGAAACCTAGAAGCTGCCAGGGAGGCCTGGCCTTTAAGATACAGTGAAGACCTGCTTACTTGGGCCCAGCTGAAATATTTGGTGTTTTGTGTTTTCTTTCTTTCTTTCTTTCTTTCTTTCTTTCTTTCTTTCTTTCTTTCTTTCTTTCTTTCTTTCTTTCTTTCTTACGGCTTATGTAAGAAATACTTTACAGTATTTTTCATAGATGAAGAACTCTTGCAGGCACTTACTACAGTTTGTGTAACTGTTTCTATATATACAGATCCATTAATTTTTTTCACATTTTGTTATGTTGCAGCCTTATTCTAAAATCATTTAAATTCATTTTTTTCACATCAGACAACAATGAATACCCGAGAGACAAAGTAAAATACCCCATGACAAAGAAAAATCAGGACTTTAGAAATATTTGCAAATTTATTGAAAATAAAAGACTGAAATATCACATGGATGCGCCTGTCTATAGAAGGTCCCACAGTCAAGCAAAAAACAGGCCATGATGTTAAAAGAATTGCATGCAGAGCTTAGAGACGGAATTGTGTTGAAGTCTGCAAACCTGCAGCATTGAAGGTTTCAAAGAGCGCAATGGCATCCATAATTCTTAAATAAAAGA